>NC_022013.1:56862648-56865056 GCF_000317375.1 Microtus ochrogaster
TGTCTGTGTGTGTTTGTGCATGTCTCTCTGTGTGTATGTATGTGTGTCTGTGTGTTTGTGAATGTCTCTGTGTGTGTCTGTGTGTCTCTCTGTGTGTTTGTGTGTCTCTGTGTGTGTGTTATGTATATATGGGAGTATACGCTTGCCACAGCACATATGTAGAGATAAGAGGACAAATCTCAGAGGGAGCCAGTGCTTTTCTGCCACCTGTGGAATGCAGAGACAACTAGAATGTTAGGCCTGTGCACAGCACCTCTGATGCTAAATGACTTCCCCCATCCCTGACTTGCCTTTTGCTCAGCTCTTAACGAATAGCAGAGCACACTGCACTATCACCTAATAGGCCTTAAATAGGTTGTCACATGCAATCCAACACACTGCAAAGGATGAATCTGTCTCATCACACTAATGAGAAAAGAGCAGCCTAAAAGGTGACGGAAACTTAACTAATGCCAAAGAATATGTAAAGACAAAAAACAGAATTTAAATTTAAACTACACAACTACAAATTCAGGGTTGTTTCCATATAACTACTCTGACACAAAAACTAAATTACTTCTGTGATCACTTCCCTTTCCCCACGGGGCTGCATACCTGGCACAGCACTGCTAGTAACTGTACTTTTATTAACGAATGGCTGGCTAAATGAATACAAGATCTATTGGTTTAAGTGCATTAGTACAGTTGATCAGTGAGCAGGAGCATTACTGTTAATAACATTTCTTCATGACGAATCTGACTTTTCAAATGATTTTTCTAAGAATACTTCCACATAACCTGCATTTACTCATGTATTCACGCATTCAGAAATGACACCTATAAGATGCTAGGCACTATGCCAGGGGTTGAGTGAAAGAAAAAAATTCCTACTGAATACATAGCACATACTGTCTCATGGGAGGACAGCCTAAATAAATGCATATGCAATCCCAGCAGGATATGTGCTGGGAGGGGAAGCTTGCTTGGAAGGTGAGGATGTGTTCTATCAAGACATTCTCTTCCTTTCCTTTTTCTCCTTCCCCTCCCTCTCCCAATCCCCTCCCCCTAGCCCCACACTCTCTCCTCTTCTCCCTCTTCTGTGTGTATAAGAGAGAGACAGACAGAGAGAGAGAGAGAGAGAGAGAGAGAGAGAGAGAGAGAGAGAGAGAGAGAGAGCATGTGTGTACTCCTGCATGCATACACATGTGCTGTTGTTGTATTTGGTAAGATTTTTCAAGGCATGAAGATATTAATCAAATGAGTTCATCACCTTGACCACTAGGTTCTGGATTCAACACCATTGTTGTCCTTTTCTCTTTTGTTGAATTACTCTACTATAAAAAAAAAACATATTCTGATGGAGGAGGGTCATCTATCTATTTGTTACTTTCATTGGTTAATAAAGAAACTGCCTTAGCTTTTTGATAGGGAAGGATTTAGATAGGGGTGGAGTAGAAAGAATAGAATGCTGGGAGAAAGAAAGCATAGTAGGTCAGCCACCATGGAGCCAGCTGCCAGGTCAGACATGCTGAATCTTTCCCAGTAAGCCACCACCTCGTGGTGCTACACAGATTACTAACTATGGGTTAAAGCAAGATGTGAGAATTAGCCAATAAGAGGCTGAAACTAATGGGCCTGGCAGTGTTTAAATGAATACAATTTGTGTGTTGTTATTTCGGGTGTAAAGCTAACCATGCTGGAGTTGGGTGAGACAAAAAGCAGGCCTGCTTGCCCCATCACTACAATATTCTGTATCTCCTATTTAAAAAAGAAATAAATTCTCTGATGTCCACCTTCCCTCTTTTCCTGTATAATAAAGAGTCTCTGAAAGGTACCCCATAAATAGTTTCTTGCTTTTCATTTTTTCTCTCCATCACCAACCATCATTCCATTTCCCATGAGGTTCTTTCCCTGCCCCCAACCCACATTTGGAAACTGGAATTCTGACACACATTTATAAAAAGTTAACAATCAAGGAATTATTACTCAAGACAAAAAGATTCAATAAAAGTCTAAAAAGTCATTGTTCACAGTGCAGAAAGCCTCTCTGACTTCCTCACTCTCCCAGTGCCACAGGAAGTCACTATTCTTTTTTTTATCTTGACAATATTATTTATGTAACCTTCTCCAGCAACCATCTTACTTCACATTAGTTTTCACAGAAAGCAAAATATTTCCATTTCTCAATTGCAGTAGTACTGATCTCTCTGGAACACAGACAGGATGTTGCATGGACAGAACCTACTGGTTGTATGAATACAAATAGTTATACAATGCAAAGTTCAGAGCTAATAGAAAAATGTTCAGAATTTGCTACATCGTTTCAATGACATCATTTATAGCTCTTTCTCCCACCAGGGAACGAATACATGATGACACTCTGTGTTTTTTACCAGGGAACGAATACATGATGACACTCTGTGTTTTTT
>NC_022013.1:56865492-56876929 GCF_000317375.1 Microtus ochrogaster
TATTTGCTGCCATTTTGAAACTGATATTTTTGTACAATATTTCAAAATGACTTAGTGTTAAGTCGGGAGCATAATACCAGCCCCTGGCATCCATCCCAGACCCCTGGCCTGGGAGTTGCATTGGTCTGGACTTCAAATCCCAGCATGCCAGGTCCTGACCCTTTCCTGGGGAGGGTTAGAACCCCTCCCACAAGGTATTTAAATGGGCTCCCAAAGGAAAAACACGTAAGTGATTCTGGGTTTGAATGTGTTCCCAGCATTCCTGTCTCCTCCGCCATGCACTCGGCCACCCGAGAGAGCTGTATTTAATAAAACAATGGGCATTTTAATTCTGTTTATCTGACCTAATTGGATTTCTTTGCACCGCCCCATCTTAGGATTTTTTTCTTAGGATTTTTTTTCTAACACTTAGGAATTGAGTATTCTTCAATTCCTGTTTTGTCCTATTGAGTGGCTGATTTTTAACCTAATTTTTGACCCGAATAATAAATGAAAAATGTCATTCTAGCATAGGAGAGCTCAAGAAACACATGTCAGCTTTGTGCCCTATAGATTTCTCCTGGAAATGAGATTTTTTTTCACTTTCCTTTCTACTTTTAAAATTTAAAACTTTTTTGAGAATTTCTTATATGAGTAACATAGTTATATCATTTTTGCCTCTTCCTCTCCCCCTTCCAACTTCTTCCATGTATTTCTGCTGACTTTCTCTAACTCAAGACCCCTTTTCCTTTATTAGCCTTATGATGTGTATTATTTGTATGTATTATACTATAAGCTATATGTATATATACAGCATACTGAATTCATTTAGTATTGTTTGTATGTACGTTTAGGGTTGACCTCTTGGGACTGGATGGCCTATCAGGGACTCATCCCTGGAGAAGACTGACTCTTCCTTACTCAGTAGGCATTGATTGCTTACAACTCTTCATCTCAGGCTGAGGCCATGTGAGTGATGCTGCATTTGTGTTGGCATGTCAACTGGTGATACCATTACATAGGACTTGTTTAGGCAACTGTGTTGCTGAGATTTCATTGGTGCAGTTTCCTATCATGTCTAGAAAACACCATCTAGCATAGGCATCCTTGTCTTTTGGCTCTTATAATCTTCTGTTATCTCTTCCTCGGAGTTTCCTTAAGTATGAAGGTTTCATTGTAGATGTTGTCAATTGCAACTGAGCACTTCTTGATCAGTTATACTCTTTATCCTGCACAACCTGTGTATCTGCCACAAAAAGAAGCTTCCCCAACCAAGAGTTAGAACTATACTTATTTGTGGATAGTCTAATAGGTATTTAGACTATATCAAGGAGGCACATTAATTTAGAAAATAGTAATGGTAGGGTCTCCTCTACAGTCCATATCCAGTCATGGTACTTGGCCAGGTTTACAGTACCAAGCATTAATTCCTTCCTAGTTAGTGAACTTTAAGTCAAATTACACAGCCGTTAGTGACTCTCAAGATGTAAGTGCCACTATTGTACCTTGTGGGGATATTGCACCATGATGGTCATTTTCTCAGTCTGTAAGCTTTGCAGCTTGGCAAATGGATTCCTCCTCTCTCCTGGCAGCTCACAAAGCACCTTCTGTTATTATAAATACTAGTGCTCATACAGCACTTCCTTCCCAGTTCTAACTTGGTTCCTCTAAGTCTTGTGTCTAATGTGCAGTGTTTTCAGGTTCTTGGAAGGAACCAAAGGAAACAGCAATAGCCTATATTTTTTGGGATTTTCTTGGGATCTTTTGACTAACAACTTGAAGAGAGTTTCCCCACCTATGGCAATGGGGTTCTTGTTTTATTGACTGGGGGGAGGGGCAATTTCAACCCATTGTAGCTATTCCTAACTTGAGTTGTGCACTTTATTTCATTTGCTTTATAACTTTATTATCTATATTGGTTTCCTTTGAATCACTGACAAATTACCTAACAGAAACAAGAGGAGAAAGGTTGATTTTGACTCAGGATTTCAGGAGATATTATATTCTCAATAATGGTGATAAAGGCAGGACAGCTTAAACAGTTTGGTCCATGGTGGCAGAAGCTTGGGCTGAGCAGCTCATTGACATCTTGACAGATGAGGAAACAGATCTCAATCCAGAACCAAAAGCAGACATAACTTTCAAGACCTATCCTCAGCTCATGGACATTTTGGCAGAGGCGGAAACAGAGATCTCAATTCAGAACCAGAAGCAGCCATAACCTACATGACCTGTCCACAGCTAGCAAAATCATGGATCTTTAAAGTTTCACAACACCCAAACAGTGCATCCTTTTGGAAACCAAATATTCAAACATATTAGCTAGTAAGATTCAAATTATCATACCACTATTCTAGATGTCTTTAAATACTGTATCTTAGTATTGCATGATGTGCTGTTGTATAATTTGGATTAAAATGGCACCCATAGGCTCATATATTTGAATGCTTGGTCCCCAGACAGTATCACTGCTTGGGAAGGATTAGAAGGATTATGGAAGGATGTGTGTTACTGTGAGTAGGCTTTGAACTTTCAAAAGTTCATACCACAACTCCCTTTCTGGTTTGCAGATCAGGATTTATGTTCTTAGCTATTGCTCCAGCACCATGCCTGCCTGCCTGCTGCCATGTTCCCTACCATGATGTCATGATGGTCATGGACTCACCCTCTGAAGCTGTCATGCCTGCCTGCCTGCTGCCATGTTCCCTACCATGATGTCATGATGGTCATGGACTCACCCTCTGAAGCTGTAAGCAAGCTCTCAATTAAATGCTTTCCTTTATAAGTTGTCTTGGTTATGGTGTCTCTTCACAGCAATTTAAAAGTAATTAAGACAAGTATGAAATTATTTGTGTGTAACTTCTTTCTGTCAAAACATTAGTGCTGTAAAATCTTCCCTGTTGTAACAGAAAGCTGTAATGTATAGATTACTGCTGGTTAAAAAAAAAAGTCCTAATTATAGGAGCAGATATCTGTTTAATCATTCTATTTTTGATGGGCATTGGGTTGTTTCTATTTTAGAATCATTATAAATAACGTCACTCAGAACACTCTTGCATTCTTGCATATGTTTATTGTACACATCTTTAGACACTTATTTGGGTCTAGCTAGATACACAAATGTGAAGCATGGACCTCACTTGACAATGGCAAATGTTTTCCAAAATATTGACAGAAACTTAATTTCCTACTGGTAGGAGTTGATTCCACGTCATATTTACTACTACTTAGAAATACTAGAGGTTTTGCTTGAGTTTGGTGTTGTTTTCTTTTACTAATTTATTCACTGATAATTTCATACATATACGTAATATATTTTGATAACATTCAGGACCTCACCGTCTTTTATTTTCCTTTTTTTCTCACCAAACTTCGACTCCTACAAACTTCCCCTTACTAGCTTTTTCCACATTCTAGAGATTAATCCTCGGTAAGAAGTAAAACAGTTTGGTGATTTTTTTGAGATAAGATCTTGGTTGAGACAAACCTGAGCTTGTGTTGAACTCATGATCCTTCTCCCTCCAATTTCTAAGTGCTGAGATTTCTTTTTTCCAATGGTCATTTGGTTTGGTAAAATGTTATATTACATATGATTACATTTTCTTTGATTACACTCACAATCATAAGTACTTTAAATATATATTTCTAGGACAAATGGACAAAGCTTTGATAAAGTACTCCTTAGGTCCCTTCTCTGCTTTCTACTGGGTAGTCAATTAATTTTCATTATGGATTTTATAAAGATAGATAAACATTTTGTATATGACTACTGATTTAAGGCTCTCTAGAGTAACAAAGTTTGTAGAATCAATATATATTCAAAGGGGATTTATTACATTGGATTTTCTGCTGTAGTGTGGGTAGTCCAACAATGGCTGCTACAGAAGCCAAGAAACCAGTGGCTGCTCAGTTCATGAGGCTGGGTCCAGCAGTCCCTCTATGGCACTGAAGGCATAGCAAATTCCTAGAAACCTGCTACTCTTCAATCCATATTGAAACCCAGATAAAGCTGGGTCTGCTCTCAGCAAAGAAAAGCATCAGCATCAGCAGCAACAGCAACAGCAGCAGCAGGACAGATTAATCTTTTCAGGGTGAGCAAAGAAAATGTGGTAAAGATTTTCTTTTGTCTGCATTTACATAGGCAGAAACAGCCCACATTTAGGGTTAGTCATACCTCAAACAATTCAAATAATCAGGTCAAGAAAATCATACACCTTTAATCCCAGCACTGGGAGGCAGAGGCAGGTGATCTCAGTGAGTTAGAGACCAGCATGGTCTACAGAACAAGTTCCAGAACAGCTGGAGCTGCCAAAGCAGCTCACTTTTTGATTGTACATCCAGGCAAATGGAAAAGACGAACCATCACAAGTATATTTTTATATGAGCTGCTTTAAAAAAAAACTCTAAGAATGCAAAAATTTAGAAGCAGAAGTTTACTATTAACATAGAATTTTTTCAACATTTTGTTATAGTTACAAAACTTATTTTCAACCCCATTTTACACTAATAAATACATTCTAGAAGAATTATTTTCTTACAAGCTATATAAATATTACTGCTTTCTGAAATCTGTTTTTCTATTAGATGCAAAATAGTAGTTAAATTTCATTTTGTCCTTCTTGATGTCCAACTGGTGCATCACCCTTTATACAAAAAACCTTTTTTAAATATGCTTTACTTCCTCCTTTACTATAGTCAGGAATACTATGAGTACATCTAAATGTGGTTGTTTATTATTTCTCTGGTCTATTAGGTCTTTATTGTTATATAATACTAACTGGTATTACGTAATACTGTAGTGCTATATACTTTATATTGTTTATTGCCTCCATGCTGCCCTTATGTATGATGTGTGGAAGAATTCTCTTTATGGATAACTTTAACCAGATCAACATGATCCTTTTATATTCCTAGCACAAAAAGACATCAAAGATGAATAGGTATTAAATCTTATCACCATCTTTTTACCTATTTCAATAATCACATTCCTTTTCTTCCTTATTCTGGTAATGTGAAAAACTACATTATTTGATTTTCTAAAGTTCACACCAATAATGCTACCTTCTTAACCTAACCTCTTATGAAGCCTCATGCTTTTCTTAGATATTTTGAACTGTTTTGACACAGTGAATCTTCCTTCAGGAATGAAATGATTCTTAGGTTTTTAGTTACATAAGCTACTGTCTGTTGTGGCATTGAGTTTATTCTAGACACATGAAACAGAGTAACAATATTTTCTTATTTTGGTGAAAAATAGTATTTTATTCAATATCTCAGAGAGAAACTTTTCAACGTGTACCAGTATGTCCTCCTAAATTATAGTCATGTTTTGTAAACACATTCTAAGTGTAAATTTCTGTTGTCAAAGACTTTAAACTCCAGGTTCACCTTACTTTGTCATGTTGTCTTTACAAAGAATGGCATGGAAACAATTGGAATAGTTCTGAACATATAAGATACAAGTGCATCAAGATAAAATGTTTTTATCTATGCTTATCTTTGGAGGGAATAAGTCTAAGTCTTAGGGGCACTGTAAGGCTGTCTTTTTATTTTTTATCTTTCATTGGCACTTTTAGTTCTTCTATAAAGTGATCATGTCAGGCTTTGGTCCCTTCTTTTAGGTCTCTGTTGGTGACCAGTGAGAAGACAGTGTCTAACACCCGAGTTGGTGAAGCCTCAGAATTTCATATTATTTAAAGTTATGTATTAAGATTGTTATTTGGGTTATTAAGTTCTAGGATAAGTCATTAGGCCATAAACAGAAAAAGAGAGTTGTCGGTCTGGAACAAGGAAGTACTTTAGTCTATTTGGAAGGTATCAGGAAAGCGACAGCCTATAGTGATACAGGGTCAAAGAACTTGAGGTTTCAGAATCTCATGAGTACAGAAAAATATCAAGATAGAAATCAGATTTTGGATAACCACATTAATGTGTTGTAGCTGCCCAGTGAAGTTATGGAGATCTACCGAATAGCTTTCTAGTTTTTCCTTGCTTTGTAGAGAATCCCTGTTTGAAAAGGGAATGTTGCCTCCAGTTTTTTTTCTAAGAGTCCAGTCATTCCCCTTAAATGAGGTGTTATAACAATAGACAGGTGACAAAGTGCCACAGTTATGTTCTCCACAGACTTATTTCCTGTCCTTTTGATGACATTGGATAAATGGGAGAATGTGGAAGTGGGTGGATCTCTGAGGAGTGAGACAACCTACTTTACTGGATTCTTGTTAACAGTTATTTACTGTTCGAAGAGCTGAGTTTGGATACAGGCAGAAAGCATCTAAAAACATCTCAGATTCTTACTTCTGTATTTTCTTTGTATGCTACTATCTTCATAGAGAGCTATAAGGGCCTTACATACATTGCCTTAGATCATTCCCTTGATTCCTACAGAATAGACCCAGTTGTAGAGATGACATTATAATTTAACCTATCAACCTTTGGTCAAACTTTTGTTCTGCCTTGCTTGTGCTGGGGTCAGGGAGAGCTACAGTAAAATGTATTTCTTTTCTCTAAAGTCTCAGGATCAACCTTATAAAAATCCCCGAGGCTGTATCATAGCATGCGATAATCTATGGAACAGTGAGTAGGGAAATATACCAGGGCCTCTGGACACAGACTGGCATCCCTGCCAATTATTTTCAGAGCCCTCAAGACATCTGAAGAGTTAAAGATCTCTTCCTCATAAGTTCAACCCAAACATTGTTAAATGAATCTGATTATAAGATGAGTCAGAAACACTAGTTTGGGTCACTAACATTACTACACTTACCCTTTCCCTGGTTTGAGTTAATTAATTGCCAATTAGTCGCACCCAAGACTTAATTACCTTCTATGAGTACCACTGAGCTTCCTTCTTTCACCTCAGACAAACAACAGCGTTCTCCTATGAAGCACTTTAAAATAAATAAATTTGAAAAGTTTGTAAGAACCAGACTACTAGGACTTCTGCCTCAAAACAGTATCTTGCAGACATTACAGGACACTACACTCATGAAATCTCAACAATATGGTTTCCTAAACAAGACTTGGAAAAAGACAATATCAATTAACATGCCAGCACAGATGAGGGAAATCTCACAAGGCCCTAGACCTAGATGAAGCACTACAGTCAATTAATGGATACTGCGGAGGGAAAATTAGTCTTCTTCAGGATGAACCTTCTGATTATCCAATCCTGGCTGGTTAGGCCTAAACACAAGGGCATGTGAGAAATACATATGAGTATTCATAAACATATATGTTGCACTTGCTAGTTTTACATCAATTTGACACAGGGTAGTATCATTTGAGGAAGAGCAACTTCCGATTAAGATACCTCCACTCAATTGTCCTGTAGGGAAGCCTGTGTAGTGCACCTCTTTAACTAACAATTAATGTGGGAATGCCCGGCCCTTCATTTGTGATTCCATCCCTGGACTGGCAGTCCTGGGTTCTATAAGAAAGAAGACTGGGTAAGCCATGAGGGAGAAATAGAGTTAGTAGTACCACACGTAGGCTTCTCCACCACCTCCTGCCTCCAGGTTCTTGCCCAGTTTGATTTCTTGTCCTGTCTTCCCTTAGGAATGGAGTGATATAGACTGAAATAAACCCTTTCTGCACCAGATTGTTTCTGCTCATGGTGTCTTACCACAGCAATAGAAACACACACACAGGGAAACTATGTTCATAAGATTTTATGTGTGTACATCTCTCTATCTATCTATCTATCTATCTATCTATCTATCTATCTATCTGTGTGTGTGTGTTAAACAATAATAATTACAGAATTTATGATCATTAGAGTTGGGGAATATGGGAGGAATTAGATGGATGAGGTAGAAGGAAATTATGTAAATGAGTACTCATACATTAAATTCTCAAAAATTGAATTAATAAAACTTTTAAGTTGCAGAAGAAAAGAGATAAGAAAATAAAGAAATGTGATTTGGTAAGAATTTCTTCATAAGCTCATAGGCTTGAGTACTTGATCTCTGGGGAGTGACACTATTTGAAACAATTAGGAGGTGTGACTTTGTTGGAGGAAGTGTGTCATGGAAGGTGGACTTTGAGGTTTCAAGAGCCCAGTCAGATCCAGGGGCACTCTCTTCCTGATGACTGCAAATTTGGATGTAGAACTTTTGGCTAATTCTCCAGCATCAGGTCTGCCTGTATACCACAATTCTCCCTACTGCAATATCAATGGACTAAATCTCTGAAACTGTAAGCCATTCCCAATTAAAATGTTTCCCTTTATAAAAGTTGCTGTGGTCCTTATGTCTCCACAAAGCAATAAAACAGAAGCTGCTGCCAAGGAACAGGGAACTGCTGTCACAGGCCTGGCCATGCTTCTTGTTGAGGGAATGTGAACTTTGGGACATTAGATTCATAAAGCAGTTGAATGCTTTAAACAAGGATTAATAGGTCATACTAGTTGGAATGTGGAAGACAGTAGTTCTGAAAGCAATGAAGATTATCACAGCCCAGGTCAACAGGTTTCAGGAAGAATAATATTAGTCCATGGCCAAGAGACTATTCTTGTAATATTTTAAGAAAGAATGTGATCATTTTCAGTCTTTGTCCAAAAATATCTGCCTGTGGCTAAACTTAAGAATTTTGGACTAATGGCTTGGCAGAAGAGATTTCAAGACAGTCAGTCTAGTGTTGTCTATATCATGTGGTTATTAATGGCCAACAGATCTATAATAAAAAGGGGAAAGTTGAGTAAGAAAAAATAAATAATGTACAGCTTGTGGAGAAAAGGAACATCAGGAAGTATAATAGAACTAAGTCCAGGGCTCACAGAGATAAAAGTTTAAGAAAAGTCTTATGTTAAATAAATACAAAGGGAGTGTAGTATCATCAGGGCAAAAACCCTCACAGCTAAACTTCCAATTTATACAAATGAATCAAAGGAAATCTTAAACAGTGAAAGAAACTATAGAAAAAAGGAAGGTAATGAAAATGTATTTGAATGAAAAAGCCAAGTTCCCCATCAAACAGCAGAACTTGGCAGCTTTGGCCATGTGCTTCTAGATTTACAGTCAAGGATACAAGGAAGTGGTTGTAGAAATTCTCTCCATGGCTAAAGAAAGCTGCTGAGGCCAGGCTTGTGTCAGAAGTGTCCTGCATGAAGGCCCAGAGAGGCCATTGCATAAAGTTATGAAGGTGAAGCCTGGATTGAACTTGAGATCCTGAATGGCATCTGGAGATGGCTGGGCATGAGATATCAGCCAAAGAGAGCTGCACGCTGGGTGGGTATGAAATAAGCCCAGGAGAGAGAAGTATGTTGCAGTTAACAAAACTGAAAGAAGTTGGAAATCTCTAGAGCTTTGACATCATCATTGGAGATGCAGAGTTTGAAGTTTGCCTGGTTGGCTTTAATCCAGTATTTCCTCACTATGCTCCCTTTCCTCCCATTTGGAACTGTACTATATATTCGGTACTATTATATATTAGAAGTATGTCATCGCCATTATGATTACATGGGGTTACAGTTAAGAAATTGCTTTGAGCCTCAGAAAAGACTTTGAACTATGGACTTTTAAAGTGACAAGACTGTGATAAACTAGGGGGTTTTTAAAGTTGGATTGAATTCATTTCTACATTATGATATGGTAACAAGTCTATGGGGGACAGGGAGTGAAATGTGGTGGTTGATAAGAATGCCCCGCATAGGCTCATAGATTTGAATACATGATCATTACTTGACAATACTTGAAACAATTAGGAGGTGTGGCTTTGTTGGAGGAAATGTGTCACTAGAGATGGATTTTGAGGTTTTAGAAGCTCAATCCTGGCTCAGTGGCACTCTCTCCCCCTGCTGTCTGCAGATCTGGATCTAGAAGTCTCAGATGCTTCTCCAGTACCATGTCTGCCTCTGTACCATCATTCTTTCCCACCATGAGCCAGCCCCAATTAAATGCTTTCCTTTATATGAGTTGCTGTGGTCATGGTGTCTTGTTACAGCAACAGAGCACTGACTAAGGCAAATACATTTTAAAAAGCCCAAACTTTTTGGCTGCTAGGTTCAGAGAGGACGCTTGTTTACGTGGAAGGCTTGTTTGCTTTAAGTTGCCATTCAGGTTAACCCTCTGAACAGGCATAGCCTCCCTACCGCAGGTCTAATTGTCAAGGAAATGTGGTTGTCCCCGGGGAGTCAGCTCTGTACTCTTCTATGGCAGTAATGTCTACAGTAAGTGGAGCGGGGAGTTTGAGAGCAGTTAGAAGATGCTAAAACAGAATTAAACAAATCATAGCAGTGTGAAATTATGAGCAGAGTTAATTAAGTTCCACCTGGCTGGGTCAACAGGCAGAGCCACTGGTTGTTGTAGGTGACAGTAAGCTACCACACTACCTGTGGCACTGGAGCCATGTCTGATTCTGCCATTTCCTGTCATCCTGACTGGCCTCTGGAAGGCTAAAAAGAGGATTGGTGGTGTGAGAACAAGTGATGGGAAGAGAAAATGTTGTTGCCCTAGAGACCCAATGGCACTGCGAACCCATGCAGCTGCCCGAGTATTGCCACCCTGGCTTGTCAGTGGTCCTATGACAATGGCAACGTAATTTGACTGTGGGACCCATGCTTCTTTAGGCAAGCCTGGCTATTTAAGGGCTCCTGATCACTTGAGCTGTGGGAAGAAAAGAAAGACAGGAAACGGGAAAAGGTGCTCGTTTATTGTCACTGCTCTTTGTTGGTGTCTTTGTTAAAGCAGAAAGAAATGTTCATGAACATTTTGAATGAAGGGGACACTTTCCAAATATTCCAGGGGCAAAGAATAGTCCCAGGGACACACAGCGAGATAATAGAAACAGAGACAGTTCATGAAAAAACAGAAAGGCACCTCTGAGAATGGAAGTGGGCTAGTGATCTAGGGGAAAATTCCAAAAGCACTGAGCCACCAAGCTCTCATCTTTATTTACTCTGTATTTGCTCCTCCTTGTTTGTGGATACAAGCATTCCCTTTGCTAGTACAGCTTAGGTGAGAAAGCATTCCAGTTTTCATTGTTAGCTATCTTCTTTCATGTGTTGACCCTGATGTCCTGTCTCTCTCCCGCCACATGGTCAGTGTTTGTGAAGTATAATGAGTACTTATTTTGCATTTATTAAAAGCATTGTTCTATGTATCGTCTGCTCTGTTGATGCAGTTTGTTCAAATCTCATTCAGTTTCTTGTTCTCCTTTGTCTACCTCTTTTATTAGTTACCAAGAGAAGAGAAACGTGCAAATGTGACTTGACTTAGACCATTTCTCCTTCCTTCTTTTACTCTTTGCATTAAAGTCACAGGTCATACTGATCTTCACAGTGGCTGTACCAGTTTGCACTCCCACCAGAAATACAGGAGTGTTTTCTTTACCCTCACATCCTCCCCAGCATAAGTTGTCATCAGTGTTTTTGATCTTGACCATTCTTACAGGTGTAAGATGGAATCTCAGGGTTGTTTTAATTTGCATTTCTCTGATGACTATGGATGTTGAACATTTC
>NC_022013.1:56877249-56880053 GCF_000317375.1 Microtus ochrogaster
TGAAGGAGCAGAATGTGCTCCCACAGCAGAGGGCTGATATCCAAAATATACAAAGAGCTAAAGAAATTGGTCATCAAAAGAACAAATAATCCAATAAAAATGGGGTACAGGTCTAAACAGAGAACTCTCAACAGATGAATTTCAACACTTTAAAACAGTTTTTATGAATATGATAGAGGTCATTAAAGAGGAAATAAAGAAATTCCTTTTAAAATTGAGAAAAACAAAAAAATGATGAGTAAATTAATAAATCTCCTTTAGGGGAATCCAACAAAGCACAAACAGTTGAAAGAAATAAGTAAAATCATTCAAGACCTGTAAATGAAAATAGAACCCCTAGAGAAAAAAAAACAAATGGAAGGAATTCTGGAAATGAAAATTTTAGAAGGAAATAAAAATTTTACGAATCTGAACAGGAACTACAGAGATACACCAACAGAATATAAGAGATTGAAGAGAAAAATCTCAGGTGTTGAAGATACACTAGACGAATTGGATACATTAGTCAAAGAAAACGTTAGATCTAAAAACACTGACACAAAACTTCCAGAAAAACTGGGACATTATGAAAAGACCATAACTAAGAATAATAGGTACAAAGGAAGGAGAAGAATCCCAGTTCAAAGGCTCAGAAAATGTTTTCAACAAAATCAAAGAAAATGTTCCTAATCTAAAGGAGATGCCTATGAAGGTCCAAATAGAATACCAAATAGACTGGACAAGAAAGGAAAGTCCCCTTGGCCCATAATAATCAAAACACTAAAAATACAGAACAAAGAAAGAATATTAAAAGCTGTTCTGCTGGAACCTCCCTCTAGTTCGGCCCCACTCCTCTCTCTCAAAACCCTCCCCTCTCAGAAGAAAAGCACCGAAAGTTCAGGCTCCTCAGAAGCTGTTAGCTGCTAAAGACTATACCAACAAGGTATTTAAGCCCCTTTCTCTAGAACAGCCATGTGATTTTTTTTCCTGCTCCCTTCCCCCACTTCACCTATGGCCCTGGAAAGATCACCAGGGAGTGCTTTGTGCAATAAACCTGGTCTTTTAGTTTTTAATTCAGCTTGATCTGGTTTACTGTGTTGGCAGAGAAATCTATTGGAGCACACATACCTTTCAAAAGCTGCAAGGCAAAAGGACCAAGTAACATAAAGGCAGACTTACTAGAATTACACCTGACTTCTCAAAGAAGATTTAAAGGCTAAAAGGGCTTGGACAGACAGCAAGCTCTAAGAGACCACAGATTCCAGGCCAGACTACTCTATCCAACAAAACTTTCAATCACTATAAATGGAGAAAATAAGATATTCCAAGATGAAGTCAAGTTTAAACAATATCTATCTATACATTCATCCCTATAGAAGGTGTTCAAAGGAAAACTTCAGTCTAATGAGGTTAACTGAACCCATAAAAACACAGAAAATAATCTCACACCAGCAAAAACAAAAAAGAGTAAACATACACACACACTCACTTTCACATACAACACGCACATACACACACACACACACACACACACACACACTACCACCACTACCACCAGCAACAGCAACAGCAGTAGCAGCAGCAGCAACAACAATATCAAAATAACAGGAAACAATAATCACTGGTCATTAAATGTTCTTGGTATCAATGGTCTCAATTTCCCAATAAAAAGACATAGCCTAACAGAATAAGTGCATAAACAGGGTCGGCCCTTCTGATACATCTAACAAACACAGCTCGACATCAAGGATAGACATCACCTCAGATGTTGGAAAGGTTGGAAAAATATATTCCAAGTGAAGTTAATAAGTAAGCTTCTGTAGCAATTCTAATAACTAATGAAATAGAGTTCAAAACAAATTAAAAGAGATAGGGAAGGACAGTGCATAAATACCCAGGGAAAATCCACCAAGATAATATTTCAATTCTTAACATCTTTTCCTGGAACCCAAGTGCACCCAAGTGTGTAAAAGAAACATTACTATAGCACAACTTGAATATTGACTCTCACATACTGATAGCAGGAGACTTCACTATTTCATTCTCACTAAAGGACAGGTCATCTAGATAAAAATTAAACAGAGAAATGCTGGAGCTAACTGAAGTTATAAACCAAATGAGTCTAACAGATATTTACAGAACATTCCACCAAACACAAAAGAATAATATACTCTCTTCTCAGCACCTCACAGAACATTCTCCAAAATTGCCCACAATTCTCTATCACAAAGCAAGTGTCTTAATATTTTTTTAAAATTTATTTACTAGTTTACATCTCAACTGCAGCCTCCCCTCCATGTTTTCCTCTCACTGACTTCCTCCTGTTCCCCTTCCCCAATCCATGCCCCCTCAATCCACACCTCCTCAGTGTATAAGAACATTAAAATAAGTCCCTGCATCCTATCAGACCACCAGGGTTTAAAGCTGGATATCAAAAACAATAGAAACGGCAGAAAGCTTACAAAGTCATAGAAACTGAACAGTTATGAACATTTATGCTAAATTAAAAAAAATGGTTGAGACAGAAGTGGACAAACGAATAAGTCCAACTTTCACTATTTGCAGATGATATGAGTATACATAAGCGACCCCAAAAACTCTACCAGCGCACTCCTACAAATGATAAACACCTTAAGAAAAATGACTGGATATAAAATTATCTCAAAAATTTGTAGTCCTCCTATATACAAATGACAAAAAGACAGAAAAAATGGGGAAATAACACCCTTCACAATAACCACAAAATACATTAAATATCTTAGGGTAACTCTAACCAAGCAAGTAAAAGACTTGTATGACGAGAACTTTAAGTCTTTGAAAAAAAA
>NC_022013.1:56881549-56906202 GCF_000317375.1 Microtus ochrogaster
GGTTACTACCTAAACAGAATTCTCACTAGAGGACATATTTAGGAAATTTAAATAAGAAATATTTAAAGAAACATTCATTATCCTTAGCTATCAAAGAAATGCAAATCAAAATAACTCTGAGATTCTATGTTATACCTGTAAAAATGACCAAAATCAATAACACAAGTGACAGCTAAGCTGAAGATAATGAGGAGCTGTGGGAACACTCCTTCATTGCTGGTGGGAGTTCAAACTTGTACACCAACTTTGAAAACATATCTAGTGCTTCCTTAAAAAGTAGAGAATCAATCTACCTAAGATCCATATATACAACTCTTGGACATATACCCAAAGGATGCTCCATCCTACCACATGGGCACTTTCTCAACCTTGTTCATTGCAGCTCTATTCAAATTGGCCAGAAAATGAAAACAACCAAGATGTCTCTCAACTGAAAGGTGGATAAACAACATGAGGTGCCTTTACACAATGGAGTGTTACTCGGTTATTAAAAAATTACATTATGAAATTTGTGGGCAAATGGATGGAAGTAGAAAAATCATCCTGAGTGATGTAACACAGAGACAGAAAGATAAATATGATATGTATTTACTTATAAGGGGATATTAGCCATTAATTACAGATTACCGCTCTAAAATTGGTAGACCTAGAGATTTTAGGTAAAGGGGAAGAATCTTGGGGATGCAGTGATCTTACTGTGAGTGGGTTATGGAATAGAACTTTAAGGGTAAACTGGGGGCAGGTGGGGATGGTGTCAAGGGGAGATTAGGTGGGGGCTGAGATGGGGTAGAGGGAGGCAGTATAACAGGAAATGACTGCAATTAGGGGAGTATTGGGGGATGGTGTGGAAAACTCATAGAGTAGAAACTTTCTGGAATCAATGAAAGTGATAATAATGAGGACTCCTAGTAATAAGGGATATGGAGTCTCAACTAGCTATGGCAATAGTCAGGTAAGACTTACAGTGGATGGACTAGGTTGCATTCTATTGAGCTCTTGTCCTAGCAGGATTTATGGAGGTCCCCTAAAACAGCCAGACTGTTGGTAAAATAAAAGTTTGCTTTCTACAAACTGATACCGAGGTACCATTGCCAAGGACAACTCATACAAAACTATTTTAACATGGAGAGGTCTAGCTAGTGATTATATGAAGTCCTCACTCTTAAGTTCTAGATTCTTTGGTCTGGGAAAGCAATTTGCAAGCTACCAAAAGAGAAACATGGATACCAGTCAGTCCAGCCACGAAATCTTTGCCCTACAATCTGTCCTGTTTGGAAAATATGCTAGGTCAATTGTGGCATAGAACTTGTGGGAGAAACTAACATGACCTAAGACCCTCTCCACAAGAAGGAATCCATACCTGACACTGCTTGGGTTACCAAGAACCAGAAACTAGGTCAGTGGTTCTTAACCTTACTAATATTGCAACCTATCAATACAGTTCTTCATGTTGAGGTGACCCCAACCATAAAATTATTTTCTTTGCTATTTCATAATTATTTTTCATTGTAAACATCTGTGTTTTTGATAGTCTTAAGAGACCCCTGTAAAAGATCCATTCAACTACCAAATGAGTCACAACACAAACCACAGGTTGAGAACCACTGGACTAGATCACCCAGAGACATAGAATAAAACCAAAAATGATTTGCTTAAGAAATATATATCAATAACTTGATTCCTTATGATATTCTACTATACTCTAGAGCCGTGACTACCCAGTCATCATCAGAGAGACTCATACCAGCAGCAGATGGGAATAGATGCAGAGACTCACAGCCAGATATTATGAGGAGAGAAAGAATCTGAATTGGAAGTCTCATCAAAACCTTGCACAGAGCTCAGGGAATTCCCCAGAACAGGAGGTAGAAAGATTCTAAGAGCCAAAAGGGATAGAGGACACCAGGATAACAAGGCCATCTGAATCAACTAAACAAGGAGAATATGAGTTCACTGAGACTGAAGCAGCAAGCACAGTATCTACATGGGTGTGCACCAGATTCTCTACATATATGTATGTTATATCCATTAGCTTAGTGTTTTTATGGGATTCCTGACTGTGAGAACAAGTGGGTCTCTGACTCTTCTTCCTACTCTTGGGTCCCTTTTCCTCCTATTGGATTGCTGTATTCAACTTCAATATGATAGATTTGGCTTAATCTTACTATATTTTCTTTTATCATATTTGGTTACCTCTTAGAAGCCTGTTATTTTCTAATGATGGACAGAAAGGAAGTGGATCTGGAGGAAAGGGGAGGTGGAGAGAAACTGGTAAGAGTACAGGAAAGGAAAATTGTATCGGGATATATTGTATGAGGGAAGAATCTATTTTCAATAAAAGGAAAAAATATTCAACAGAATGAAATTGGTAAACTGAAAAATATTAAGTAAAACAAAGGTCATTTGCAATGGATTGCTGTCACTTAGTGAAAACTGCTAGATCTGGGTCTCAGTGTCACATGATTTTGCAAGGGTGGATACTCAGCGCTTAGAGACATAAGAGGAATCTCAGTGAGAGGAAGCCTGTTTGCTTTGTCACTCTTACCATTTGTTCATGGGCTGCTGATGTGGTCAGAAGATGGCTGAAGAAAGAACACACTGCCACTATGATTTTTTTACCTTGCTTGAATATGTGAAAGATTCTTTTGTAATGAACACTGTTACAATTTGAATTGACATATTCCCCCAAATTTGTATTTTGACCAAAGTAAGCCACTAGGGAAGGGAACTTTAAAAGGTATAGCCAGAAACCTGATTTTAGTTTTTCTCTGTTTCCTTGTCCACCATGATGTTTGAAGCCTCTCCTGTATGCCTCTGCCACTGTGAACTCTGCTATGCCTGACCCCCCAACCCCACAAGGCACTAAAAGCATGTATAGCTATAAGTTGAAACTACTCTGTCCTCCCATAAATAATTTCTGCCAAACATTCTGTCATAATCTTACAAAAGTAACTAAGAAAAAAGTTTATATTTAGTGAAACAGTATCCTCACATATCTATTTACATATATAGCCTTTAGTGAAGAGAGCTGACACAATGTTTTGTTTGGAGTCTTTACCACTTTACTGCTTTGTTTCAGAGATGTGTGAATGAAGCTGGCAGAGCACATAGCATGAGTTTGTAAAGTCTGCTAATTACCTGCTACTCCACTGCTGTGTGTCAAGGTCTCCTCAGCACACAACAGTAAAGCCAGTAATTGGCAGTCAATACTGACTCACTCATGTCATGTCAGAGAGACAGACCACCGTCCAACTTGGCAAAGAAACACTGTTCTTGCCAGGATGTTTTGTCCCATAACCTTAGGAATCTGGAAAATATTTGGCCTGGGTTTTTCTTTACTGTTCAGTAGAATAGAAAGACTTGAGATACATTGCTCCTCCAATTATAGCAGTGGTTCTCAACCACCATAGTGTTGAGACCCTTCAATATAGTTCCTCATGTTGGGGTGACCACCCCCCACACCATAAAAGAATTTGTTGCTACTTTATAACTGTAATTTTGCTACTGTTATAAATCATATTGTAAATATCTGACCCAAGGGGTTATGACCCACAAGTTGAGAACCACTGAATTATAGGGCAGCTAACTGATACGCAATGTCTTTTTCATTCTGTAGGTGAAAGTTTCTATCCTGCAAGCCACTCCTAAGCAGTCACACAGAGGCTTAATATTAATATAAATTCTTGGTCAATAGCTCAGGCTTGTTACTAGCTAACTCCTGCATTCTAAATTAACCAGTATTTCTTATCTATGTTTGCCATGTGACTTGATAACTTTTCTCCATACAGCATGCCTGTCTTGCTTCCCTTTGCATCTGCTCACAAGTCCCAGATTCTGCCCTTCTCTTTCCCAGAATTCTAAGTTTGACTCTCCTGCCTAATCTTATCCAGCTAATTGGCCTGTCAGCTTCTTTATTAAACCATTCACAATAGATAAACTCACATAATGTAATGAATATTCCACATCATTCTGCCTTTCAGAGTTCTCACTGGCCACCTCTGGGACATTCCCAAGAACTATAGTAGTCCTTAGGAGAGAGAATAAGGGGGGGGGGACAGAACATGACATCTTATTTGTATAAGAATTTCAAAAAATTGAGTATAAAGGTTGTTTCTTATTCTTCATTGTGACTAAAATTCATTTTAATTTCCCCATTCCCAACTACAATCAACTTTCACAAAGCTCATGAATTAGGGTTTCTATTGCTGTGATGAAACACCACAACCAAAAGCAATTGGGTATAAATGAGTTTATTTGGCTTACACTGTCACATTTTAATCCCTCATTGAAGGAAGTCAGGACAGGAAGTCAAGCAGGGCAGAAACCTGATGCAGAGGTCATGGAGGGGTGCTTCTTACTGGCTTGTTCATCGTGGCCTGCTCAGTCTAGGGGTAGCACCACACACAATGGGCTAAGTTCTCTTCTCACTAATCATTAAGAAAATCCCCTACAGTCAGTTCTTATGGAGTCAGTTTCTCCGTTGAGAATCCCTCCTTTTAGATAACTCCAGTGTCAAGTTGACATAAAATTAGCCAGTACAGTTCATTAAATAAAAATAAACAGGAGTCAATGAAGTACACTTTTAATAATGAGACAGAGGGGGAGAAGTGATGGATCATTGGCTAAAGTGTTCACTGCACAACATGAGAACCTGGGTTCAGATCCCCAGTGCCTACATAAAAACCAGTTGAAGAATATGCCTGTCATACCAGAGTTGGTGGGACAAATCTCGGGGTATTCACTGAATAGCCAGTGATTTCTGGGCTCACTGAAAGACCCTGTCTTCAAAGGTAAGATGAAGAATAAAGGAGGACAATCAATGTTGACATGAGGTTTCCATATATGCACACATGGGTGAGAGCAACTGCACATGCATGTATACATCAATCCCCAAGAGACATATACACATATGAGGAGAGGGAGAAAGAGAGGGAGGATGGCAGAGAAAGAGAGAGGGGGGAGGGGAGGAAGGAGGGAGGGAAAGAGAGAGAGACAGCTTCCCTTAACAACATGCTACAGAACTAGAAATGTTTTTACAAAGAGGAAGTAATCAAAAATTATATATTATTTCTGTAGCAGATGAATCCGAATTCATGAGAATCTCAGTAACTTTTAAATTTGAAAACCATCTCCGCAAAATCTAAAATTTAACAAACTGGAAATGTGACTGGTGATAAGCTTAACACCTCACAAGGTTAAGACACGCCAGTTTGTTAATCAGGGAGCTACAGGTGTTTCAGAATTTGTGCTAATTCAAACCTAACACCGGCTAAGGTGTTTGGAAATAAGTTGGAGATTTAGATACTGTGGCCCCAGATCCATTGTAATTACCTGGGTAAGTCTGCTTAGGTTGCAAAGTGACCAGATAATGCAAAAATGTCCTTTAGGTACTGTGAGCATTGAGAGAACAAAGGCAGTGCTCACCTGGCTGTAACCCATAGACATGTGAATCTGGAGAAAGCATAAATGTTCAGGGCAGGAGAAGTGTTCAACATTTGGTTAGCATCTGGTTCTGTGTGTGTGGCTGAGCTGCCAGGAAAAAAATGCTAAAAGAGAATAAAAGAAACTCTCAGGAGACTGACATATCAAAGGGGCAGGCAGCATCAGGTATCTATAAATGCAGATGAGGGAAGAGTAGCAAATTAGTGACAAGAAAATGATAGTCTGTTTATCATATTGTCCAAGAGGAGGTCAATTGATAGAAAGTCAAGGATTTGCCCTTGAATAGTCGTCTGTCTCCAAGATGACCATTTTCAGGGCAAAAGGTGAATGGAAGAAGGATCATACTGATCAGACAAGGATTGTTTGATAATGAAATGTAAACTTTAATGAAAATAAAGCATTTTAGCTGACTTTTGTATTCTGTATAATCTTCCATGAAGGATCTGGCACGAAACAGATATTTATTTGTAATCCTCTTTCCTCCGTGGAGTTGGGATATCTCTGTCCCTTCTGGAGAGCTGCTCTGGGCAAAACTCTTATGAAAAGCTGCCAGTTTCCTAGGGAAAGCTTGGTGACTTTGCCTACATGCAACATAGTGGTGGCACTGTATTAAGCAATTATTCTGGGTTCTGCTGTGGCTGACCTAGCCAGCGCACCAGGGAGGGCTTGATACTCCTGTCCCAGATGGGCTTAGGAAAGCATCACACCATGGACAAGGCTGTGCTCAGATAATTTCACCGAGTGGTGACAGGCCATCCATTTTAACTGCAAATGTTAGGATAAAAGAAACACATTGTTTAACAGCTGTAGGTTTAAGAGATGGTGGTTGTCAATCATGCTTTCTCATAGGGAGAAGACACTTTTAATTAGCTGACTTGGGAAAATAACCAAAGGAAGACAGTGTTCTTAGACTGGGAAATTAGAGTTGGAGAGTGTCAAAATTATGCTGTTTTTCCTTGGTAATGCTAACCACCTGTGCAGAAACACCCACTAGTCTACGTTCACTGTCTTGGTCTCAAAGGTCTTGTTCCTATGTGGAGATGTGATCCCTAACACTATCCCCTGATCCCAGCACTCAATCTCTTCTCTCAATGCAAATAGCCTGTGAGTCTCCTTGTTCTCATTTGTTTTTCTGTTGCTATGATAAAATGCCATAACAGAATCAACTTAGAAGAGGGAAGGGTTGGCTTGACTGACACAGGGCACAGTGCACCACGGAGGAAAGGAAGAGTGGGGGCTTAGGCAAGAACTGAAGCAGAGGCTGTGAAGAAGCATCCATTTTATCTTGCTTTCATGGGCAACCCAGGACCACCTGCCAAGAGATGGTTGTGGGCTGGACCCTCCCACGTCAATCATTAATCAAGAAAATGATCCACAAGCATTCCCCAAGTTCAATCTGATGGAGACAATGCCACATTTGAGGTTCCCTCTTTCCCGGATGACTTTAATTTGTGTCACGTTGATAAAAACTAGATAGTTAAAGCTCCCGAGGGACTTCTGACTGCAATTTCCTGTAACCTTCTAGCAAGGTGGCCTTCAGAATAAACAAGTGAGCAGTCTGTATCATTTCCTTAAAAGGAAGAGTTTAAAGTGTGTTGGGCTCTCCAGTCAGCTAAATATTTCCACAAATAGTATTAATATTAATAAATCTGATTAAATATCATTAATAGGATAAAATAAATAAAACTAATCCCCTTTACCATGGTTCAGTGGACGATACACTTACCCTATTTTAGATACAGCACTGCTGAGTCTCAGATGCATAACTTGCCTTACCTGTTATATCCAATTTGAAACAAAGCTTAAATTTACATTCATGTCTATCTCACTGCATTGTACTCTACAATGTGATGCCACAGTTTGCTGAATCACTGGCTGTTCTCCCAAAACGTTCTGTCTTATTGTTGGATTCTTATTTTTATTTAGACATATACTTAAATGGTATCCCCCGTAAAACTGGTGTGATTTCTGGTCCTTTGTATCATTATAAGACTATTATCGCTTCCAGGCAGTATTTTTTTTTTAATCTAGAATGAAGATTCTTTCAAAGTAACTCTTTTCAACTCTTGATGGGTAAGGAGGGTGGCCCCTCGAAGTCAGTCCAGGACACACCCAGACACCCACTTCTCAGAACAAGGCCATTTTTTACCCCAGAACAGCTAGCAGCAGCAACAGCAGGGTGACTTTTAAGGAGGGAAGGGGGGAAATCTGTGCCAGGAAAAGTTGGTAAATCCTGATTAGACAAAAAATAAATTTTGGTTGTTGAACCTTTGTGTTTTGTCTCAGGAATGAGTCAGTGGCCAAATAAGGGAATGTACATTGAGGGCTAGACCTGGGAATGTAATTTAATGGTTTTTAGCAAAGGGCAAAACCTGTTGGTGCTGTGTTTGCCATGGTGGAGCCTGTTAGAGAGCCCTTCGCTGGGAATATTAACTAGAACAACTCCTATGGAATTCAGTATGGAGGTGGCTTAAAAATTAAGATGCAACTATCATATAACCCAAACATACAACCCCTGCCATATTCCCAAAAGACTCTACTACAGATAGCTTTGTATGAGAATTTGGGTTCTTTTACCGGTTTCATAATGCCTGGCTATGTGAGGCCATTCCTATTACTATTGTAAAAATTAAAATTATTGTAAAAGTAAACTTAATGACTTAAAGTCAGGCCAACTTCTTTTTTTATTCTAGTATAAGTTGGAAGTCCTAGGTGAGTTTTATTGGGCTAAAGACAGTGTCGTCCAGTCTGGGATTTCAGGATGCCTAGAGGAGAATCCCATTTAGTGTCTTTTCCAGGTTTTAAATGCAAATTGTATCCCTGGGTTCGTGGTCTCTCTATCTAGAAGGCCAGCTTAGAAGCATATCTAATCCATTTCCTACTGAGACGGTTCTGCCTCTTACTGGTGAAGAGGCTTATGGTTAGAATGGGCCCACTGAGATAGTCCATAGTAAAGTTTCCATTTCAAAATCATTAACTCAACCACACATGAAAAATTCTACTTTCTGTGTAACAGAATATATTCATAACTTGGAGAATTTGTCCATGGACCTTTTTGAGGGTCCATTTTTCTTCCTAGCAGAAGAGCAGGTGTGAAAATCCTGACTTAATTGAGAGTCAAGCCAATACATTACTGTCTCTGTAAGTCACACTTATAAAAGGTTTGCTGATCACTTGGCATTATTTTGTATGCTATGAATGTCCAGTGTGTCAGGAAGGCTGCCCTCCATGTCTTCTCAGCTGATGTAGCCTTTATAGCCTATAGAATTCAGACCTTCCCAGATAGTCCTGCAGTCTATTTTATAGTTATATTTTATTTATGCTTTAATAAATATGGCTTGCCTAAAGACCAGAGGATAAAATTAAGCTACTAGAGGCCAGGCAGTGGTGTCATACACCTTTAATTCCAGTACTAGGGAGCCATCACCTTCAATTCCAGCACTAAAGGGGGGTATAAGACAGGAGGAGACAGAGGCTCATGGCTCAGTCTGCTGTAACCTAGCTTTGGTAGAGTTAAGACTTTTCTAATGGCTTGGATGTTTCGTTTTTCTGATCTTCAGCTTGAACTCCAATATCTGTTCCTGGGTTTTTATTACTCATGCTACACTATTTATCTAAAAATTCCCAACCATTTTGCTTCCTAGGTCAGATCTGGATAAATGCCCCTTTGTTCCCCGTGTTTTAGTCTCTTTTTTCTAATGATAACGTTTATGCTGCCTTGGAGAATGATATTTGGAAGGGATATTGGGACCTTGGAATAAAAACAAAATTATTGCAGCTCATTGGCATTGAATTATGTCCAGGCTCTGCCAAATTGGAGTCATTTGTTATGTTTTTAAATAAAAATGTAGAAATTATTGTCTCTCTTCTTTGTCTTTAATATCAATAGATTTATCTTCATTGTCTTCACAGACTCCATATTTTCAATGTCTTTACTGGTCCTTGATCCTTTTCATTTTGTTCTAATCTTTTTACTTCAGCAGTGTCCTTTCCAGGCATGTACATTAAATTTCCAGATGACTACCAAATATGTCATTAACCCTTGCCAAAGTTTGCGGCTATATACCTAAACAACAAGACCACGTAGCAAAAGAAGGCATCACAAATTAGGAGACATTATCAACCAAAATTCAAGTATTTGTAACAAACATGAGCATGGTTTGGGCCCAATAAACAACCAACCTCTGATTCATCTGCCTGATTGTATTTCACCTTAATCAGGCTTAAAACAAACACAAATTTCCAAGTGTGAATTCATAGCCTTGCCTACCCATAAGATTCCACCTAATCTCCCCACTACCTGATCCTCCACTTCCAACATCATGTGTCTCCAGTCTACCCTTAAAATCTATTTTATTTCTCTCTTCCATATGTAGCCCCTAGAGGCCTCTTCTTTACCCAACCTCTCTAGATCTACTAAGTGTATCTTGATAATTATTTACTTAATGGCTAATATTCCCTTATAAGTGACTACATACCATATTTATCTTTTTAGCTTTTTCTTTACCTCACTCAGGATGAGGTTTCTAGTTCCATCCATTTGTCTGCAAAGTTCATGATGTCATTTTTTCAATAGCTAACTAATACTCCAACATGTAAATGTACCACATATTGTTTATCCATTCTTCAGCTGGGAGACATCTTGGTTGTTTTTCATTTTCTAGCTATTTTGAATAAAGCTACAGTGAATATATTTGAGCAAGTGTCCTTGTGGTAGAATCGAGTATCCTTTGGGTATGTGCCCACAAGTGGTACAGATGGATCTTGAGGTAGGTGGATTCTCAACTCTCCAAGGAATTGCCATATCTTTTTCAAAGTGGCTGTACAAGTTTGGAACTCCCATCAGCAATGAAGGAGTGTTCCCCTTGATCCACATCTTCTCCAGTATAATCTGTTACTTGTCTTACTGATCTTCGCCACCTGACAAGTGTACGATGGAATCTCAAAGTAGTTTTGATTTGTGTTTCCCTGTTAACTAAGGATATCAAACATTTCTTTAAATATTTCCTAAACATGTAAGTTTCTCTAGTAAGAATTCTCTATTTAGGTCTGTAACCCATTTCTTAAGTGGATTGTTTGGGGGGCGGGGTTTGATATCTAGTTTACTGAGTTATTTATATAATTTGGATATTAGTCTTCTATCAGACCCGACTTTGATAAAAAAAAAAAAAAATTCTCGTTCCGTAGGCTGCAGCTTTGTCTGATTGATAGTGTCCTTTGCCTTACACAAAGTTTTTAGTTTCATGAGGTTTCATTTATTAATTGTTGATCTTGGTACCTTCACAATTGGTGTTCTATTCAGAAAGTTGTCTCCTGAGTCATTGTATTCAAGGCTCTTCCCCACTTTTCTTCTTTCAGATTCAGGGTATCTGGTTTTATGGTAAAGTCTTTCATCCACTTGGACTTGAGTTTAAAAGTGAGGGTGATAAGTATTGGTCCATTTGGATTCTTCTCCATGGAAATACCCAATTTGATCAGTACTTTTTGCTGAATATGCTGTCTTCCCCCCTCCCCAGTGCATATTTCTGGATTCTTTATTAGAATAAAAAAACAGATTTCCATATATATTTGGATTTATATCTGACTCTTCAATTCTATTACATTGATCAAATTACCTGTTTTTATGCCAATTCCATGCAGTTTTGTGACTATACCTCTGTAGTACACCTTGAATTCAGTAATGGTGATACTTCTGACAGTTCTTTATCATTAGCCAGGATTGTTTTAGCTATCCTGAGTTTTTTGTTTTGTTTTGTTTTTGCATGTGAAGTTCAGTATTGTTTTTTCAAGGTATGTAAAGAATTGTTGGAATTTTGATGGGGATTGCATTGAAAATGTAGATTGCTTTTGGTAGGATGGCAAGCTCTACTATGTTAATCCTACTAATCTATGAGCATGTGAGATGTTTCTATATTCAGATATCTTCTTCGGTTTCTTTCTTCAAAGACTCAAAGTTTTTATTTTATGAGTCTTCACATGCTTGGTTAGAGTTACCTCAAAATATTTTATATAACTTGAGGCTATCATGAAAGGTGTTATTTCCCTGATTTCTTTCTCAGTTCATTTGTCATTTGTTTATAGGAGGGTTAGTGATGTAGAAATAACCAGGCTAGCTAAAGGATAAAACAATTATATTTTTATTTATTAAAAGGGAAAAAACTCACAAAACAGGAAATGAGAAGTCCAAGTTCTGCTGTGTGCTGCAGGAATCACCCAGAGAGAGAGCACCTGGGGAGTGTCATGCCTTAACTTAGATCCACCTCTTAAAGATAATTGGCTAACAAGATTTTCCCCATAATAGTGATTTTTTCTTTTTAGTTAATTTTGTTTCAGCCACATTTTGGAAAATGTTTTTCAGCTGAAGGTGTTCCCTGAAAAAATTTAGAGTCATATATGTATAATATCATACCATCTCCAAATAACAATATTGACTTCTTCCTTTCAAAACTGTAGCCTAGACCTCATTCAGTTGTCTTATTGTTCTACCTAAAATATCAGGGACTATAAAGAATAGATATGGAAAGAGTGGACAATCCTGTCTTGTTCCTGATTTTAGTGGAACTGCTTTGAGTTTCTTTTCATTTAGGTCAACGTTGGCTATAGGCTTATTGTAAACTGTCTTTTTATGTTAGGTATGTCCCATGTATCCCCAATCTCTCTAGAACTTTTATCATGAATGGATGTCACATTTTGTCAAAGCCTTTTCTACATCTAATCATAGGATCATGTGTTTTTTTTTCCTTTTAGTTTGTGTGGTAGATGACATTTGCTGATATTAATGTATTGAACCAGCCCTGCATCTACAGAATGAAGCCTACTTGATCATGCATGGTACATGATATTTTTGATGTGTCCTTGGGTTCAGTTTGGAAGTATTTTATTAAGCGTCTTTATTAAGTTTATAAAGGAAATTGGTCTGTAATTATCTTTCTTTGTTGAGTCTTTATATGGTTTGAGTATCAGGGAAACTCATTAAGTGAGTTGAGCACTGTTCCTCCTGTTTCTATTTTGTAGAATAATTCGGAAAGTATGGACATTTATTCTTCTTTGAAAGTCTGGTAGAATTCTGTACTAAAGCCCATCTTTCCCTGGGCTCATTTTGATTGGGAGTTTTTTAATGATTGCTTCTATTTCACTGGCATTATCTGTCTATTTAACTTCTCTATCTGTTCTTGAATTAACTTTGGTAAGTGGTATCTATCAATAAACTTATCCATTTCTATTAGATTTTCCAATTTGATGCAGTACATGTTTTTACAGAATGTACTTATGATCCTCTGGATTTCCTTTTTGACCAGTCTTCATTGTGTCCCATATATTTGGGTATACTCTATATTCATTTTCATTAAATTTTTAAAAGTCTTTAGGGGCTGGACAGATGGCTCAGAGATTAAGAGTGTTGCCTGCTCTTCCAAAGGTCCTGAGTTCAATTCCTAGCAACCTCATGGTGGCTCACAACCAACTGTAATGGGGTCTGGTGCCCTCTTCTGGCTTGCAGGCATACACACAGACAGAATATTGTATACATAATAAATAAAAATAAAAGTCTTTAATTTCTTTCTTTATTTCTCTTGACCCATTTTTTTTCACTCAGCAGAGAGTTATGAGTTTGTAAGTTTTCTGTTGTTTCTGATATCCAACTTTAATCCATGGTGATCTTATAGGATGTAGGAAGTTGTTTCAATTTTCTTTTATCTGTTGGTACTTGCTTTGTGAAATTGTGTGTAGGCAGTTTTGGAAAAAAGTTCTATGAGGTGCAGAATAGAAGGTATACTGTTTTGTGTTTAAGGGCAATGTCCTGTTTGGTCTATTTGCTTTATAACCTTTGTTTTATCCAGTATTTCTTTTTTGAGTTTTTGTCTGGATTGACTTTTCATTGGGGAGTGTGCAGTACTGAAGCCTCCCACTTACAGTGTTTGAGAGTCAATATGCAATTTTTGCTATAGTATTGTTTCTTTTACAAACTTGAGTGTTCTTGGGTTTGGGGCATAGATGTGAAGAACTGAAATGTCATCTTGGTAGATTTTCCCCTGGATATTTGATGTAGTGTCCTTCTCTATCTCTTTGAATTAGTTTTAGTTTGAAAGCACTTTGTTAGATATTAAATTGGGTATGACAAGGTTATTACTTAGGTCCATTTACATAGAATATCTTTTCCCAATCTTTTACTTTGATGTAATGTCTGTTCTTGGTGTTGAGATATATTTCTTGGATTGCAGCAGAAGAATGGATTATGATTTTATTCATTCTGTTAATCTGTGTCCTCTAAATGGAAAGTTGAGACTATTGATACTGATATATATCAATGGCCAATGATTATTGATTCCTGTTATTTTATTTTTGGTGGTGGTGGTGGTAGCAGTCTTTGTGGTTATAGTATTGTTGGTGGTGGTGGTGGTCATGCTTGTGTGTGTGTATGTGTGTCCCTTTTTTGATTTTGCTGTTGTGCGATTATTTATTTCTTGTGTTTTCTTGGATGTAGTTAACTACTGTAGATTGCAGTTTTCCTTATTTAGGGCTGGATTTGCACATATATATACATGTATATACATATATATACATATATATATATATATATATCTTCATCATGGACTATATTATTTTCTCCAACTATGGTGATTGAAAGTTTTGCTGGGTATAGTAGTCGAGACTGGCATCTGTGGTCTTTTAGAGTGTGCAGCATATCTGTCTTAGCCCCTCTGGTTTCTAAAGTCTCTTTTGCATTATCAGGTATACTAATAGCGCTCTCTAGATAGATAGATAGATAGATAGATAGATAGATAGATAGATAGATAGATAGATAGATAGATAGATAGATAGATAGATAGATCTATTAGAATAGGTAGGTAGGTAGAGAGAGTGAGAGATTACTTGTTTTTTTTTTATCTTGCTGCTTTAATATACTTTCTTTGTTCTGTACTTTTAATGTTTTGATTATCATGTGCCAAGGGGACTTTCTTTTCTGGTCCAATCTATTTGGTGTTCTGGGTGCTTATTTTACCTTTATAGGCATCTCGTTCTTTAGGTTAGGGACACTTTCTTCTATGATTTTGTTGCAAACATTTCCCAAGCCTTTGGTCTTAGTTTCTTTTCCTTTCTTTATAACTATTATTCTTAGGTTTTGTCTTTTTATGGTGTCCCAGATTCCTTGGGAGTTTAGTGTCAGGAGTTTTTTAGATTTAACATTTTCTTTGACTGATTTTATCTGTTTCTTCTATTGTATTTTCAGCGCCTGAGATTTTTCTCTTTGTTCTCTTGCATATTATTGGTGAATCTTGCCTCTATAGGTTCTGTTAGCATTCCTAAATTTTTCTTTTACAGAATTCCCTCAGTTTAGGTTTTCTTTATTGATTCTATTTCCAATTTCATGTCTTGAACAGTTTTATTTGTTTCTTTTAATTGTTTTTATTTAAGATTATTAAATATTATTATTATTTAAATTGCTTTTATTTTCCTTTAAAATGGTTTTTATAATTTCCTCTTTAAATATCTTTATCATATTCATAAATGCTTTTTGTGACTTAGTTGTGCTGGAATATTTTGTAGGATGGGTGGGCTCTAGTGAAGACATATTTCTTTGGCTGTTTTTAATTGTGTTTTTCTGCTGGTATCTAGGTATCTAGATTTGGGATGATTATAGGTCTAGATTTTGATTTTTGCATTCATCTTTTTTAGGTGGGTGTTTTATTCTTTGGTTTTCTTTTTTTCTCTGGATTTCCAGCGAGTGTGATGGTTGGGGATTCCTTGTTTTCCTTGCCTGTTCAGCATATGTATTCACAGGCAATGCCTGTTGGTATTGGAGTCTGGGATGCTGTGATAAGTTGGAGGAAAAAATGTTGGAGGAGAAAGTCTTTATCATCCTTTGGTGATGGGGCCAAAGAAGAGGAGACCATAGCAGATTTTCAACTATAGAGCAGGGAATGAGACAGGGGGATTGGATCTCAATAGCAGTAGGGGAGGTGTTGGTTTGCCTTCATCCTATCTATTTCTCTGGGAAGAGTGGCTCTTAGGTTGGCAGGAGGCACTTATTGGAGGTGAGGGCTGGCGTAGAGCTACAAGTGGGAGGGGGCAGTTAGGAAGTGATAGTCTGTGGGATCCACAGGAGATGTGCACGTGGAGGGGGCGGCAGCTGGCGCTCTGCTGCAGAGTTAGGGGCAGGACTGGAGGACCAGGTCTGGGAAGACATAGAGAGTCAGAGCTGTCTTTTTGTAAGTGTATGTTTACTCTCAAAATTCACGTGCCTTCTCCATTTGAAATCTTTCTTCTAACACTACCCTACCATTCCTTTACAGCATTATTCCTGGTCAAAATCTCTTTAAAACAGCAACATAAGTCTGCCAATTGACTTTTCCTAGGAAATTCTTTGATCATAGCCTATACACCACCATCTAGACACAGGTGACCTAAAAGAATAACAGAATACCCCATAGAAAACCTCATTTAGGTGGCAGTATCCTGTGAGTTAGGACCATTGCCTAGGGATGCTATGAACACTTTCCAGCAGTCAGAAATGCTATTTCTCCCATTGCCATACCACCTCCCATACCATAAAGAGAGTCACCAGGTAAGTAATTCAAAGCTCTTAGAATTTAAGTCCTTGTGACCTGGGTAGCTCTGACCAAACAAGCCCTTGTTTCAAAGGAAAAAAAATTCAAAGAATACTGACAACCCCATTAAGTTGTAAATTATGGATTCTCCTCAACAAACTATTGAATATCTTGGCAGAAAATGAAGTTTTCTTCTAACTGGGGTGATTCATATCAATTAACAGATAAGAACTGGGATGTTTCTATCAATAAAACAGAAATGCAGTTATGTCTGCAATAGTCAGGAAATATGTCTGGAACTCAAAGGATTGCCTGAAGTAGCAATTTCTAGAAATAAGACTCAATAGAAGGCAATGACAATTCAATAGAAGCAGAGCTACTAAAAGCCAACATCTTTGGTAATAAAAGTTCCCTTCTGATATGGTAAAGGTGGTATGTCCCCCACAGGATCATCTTCCCAGCTGTTGGCACTATTTGGGGGAGAAGCCAAATATACTAAAGTGTGGGAGTAAGTGGGAAAAGGTAGTTTCGGGGGTTGCTTTTACTGAGTATCTTGCTCCAACCCTTTCTCTGCCCCTCACTGCTTCCCTGGCTGCCATGACAAGAGCAGCCCCCTCCACTGCATCTTTCTGCTCAGATTTTCTGCCTAAGTGGATACTCATAAACAAGGAATGCTGTTAACCAAAGGTCGAAACCTCCTAAGTCATCAGCCAAAATAAATGCTTCCTCCTTTCAGTTATTCTGCTGAGGTATATGTCATAGCAACAAGAAACAGACTAACGCAGCCTTAACGTTTCAGGGAAAGAATTCCAGTTGTATCTGGGGCAGGAAAAAGGCAGGGAGAACTGGAAATGCACCACAGAGGAAACTAGCCTAGGTGCAAAGCGAATCCTGGGGCAGCTGTGCACACTGTGCTTGAAGCTATTAGTTACAACCGTCTTTACATACATAAGCACTTTAACCTGTTATCTTCTACTTTCCACCTTCTCTCTTTGTTCATTCAGTATGAATTGATGCATAAGGCTCCATCTCACTTCACAGGACAAAAGAATACCCAGGGCCTTAGACAGGAAGAGGGTCTATCATTTTCAGGTGCCCGGTTCTAAGCCGGATGCAGTGAGTGATGGACATTTTGTTCCCCCTTTGGCCATAAAACAGTAACTTTATTGTTATTGCTATGTAGACACTAAATAAAGACATAGATGTGAGAAGCACTAAAGTGGTCCTCCTCTGTTTGCCTTCAGACATGTCTCTCTGATAAGCATCCAGGAAGGAAACAATGCTAGGAGATAGAAGTAGAATTAGGTAGCTGCAAAGCCAGTGTTAGATAGGAAGACAGATTCTAAAAAAGACATGGATTGAGAGGCAAGAGCCAGGGTTGCAACTTCAGGGAGACTGTCATACAGAATCATACCGCTGACAACAGAGTCATGAGTGAATATGTCACTCTAGGTGGAAGATTTAGACTTCTCATCTGAATCAACTACACTTGACATTCTGAACAAGAGAACTGTCCCTGGAGAGTCCCGGTGCACATGGGGAGCTGAAGGAGCGTTGCACAGAGTGTGATGATCATACACAGGTACAGAGGGTGTCATCACAGAGAGAAAGAATGGGCTTCGAGCCAAGTAGTTCTAGATTGTAATTAAAATCAATCATTCTGTAATTGCTTACCTTACTTGCCTGCATTTTGACTTTGAGTTCAATGTTGTGTGAGTTCAAAGCAAGTATTGGATATAAATACTGTGTGATTGCTGGCTTATGAAATTAACATATGGTTAAGAGTTGACTTGATGGGTGGTGGCAAGGAGAGGACAGCCTTAGCATGACAAAAGGCTTCTTCAATCCCACACTGAAGTGCTAAGGCAGAGTGATGGGGCCCTAGAGGTGAACCAGAGACACCCTGAAGATCAGATGTGAGCGAAAGGAGCAGATCAAAACAGCAAGAATGAACGGAGAGAATGTCAGAGGCAAAGGTAGTCGCATTTAGAATTGAATATAGCCCCAGGGTATGTAACAATAGTGCTATTTAGTGATATAGAAGTCGCAGAAAATAACATATCAAACATTAGAAGTGTGTGGGTGTGCACACGTTTGCGTGTGTGTGTGTGTGTGTGTGTGTGTAGGGAGCAATGATCCCACCGTTGTGAAGGCAGCCAGATTTCTCATGCTAGAGCACACAGCTGCTAGTCCAGTAAAGTAAACCAGACTACAGGGAAGAGGATAAGGCAGCCAGGCAGCAGGGAGAACAATGCTACTGGCCAAACGAGAGATGAAATACGCTTCATGAGCCTTAAGCACAGGGCAGCTGCTGGCCTGCAACTTTGCTTGCTCTGTAGTGGGGGCTGAATCTATGACTGGAAGGATTCATGAGCACTGAGGTTGTATTTGCAGAGCATGTTATTAGCTTCAAGAACTAGGAGAAGCTCGCAGGACATCTGGCTTGTCCGAAGGGAAGGCATTTCAAGTTCCCTTCACACAGGCAAGGCACACACCCACTGTGCTCTTTGCAAAAACTCCAGTACAAAGTCACAGCATTCTTACATGGATCTCTCCCCAATACAAACAGTTTGTGAGCCCCTGCTGATTGCCCAGGCCCAGATCCCTTCAGGAAGGAGGGAGTACTTAAGAGAAAGCCATTGATCTTAAGGTGCACACTGTCTAGAAAGAAAATGTAACAAATTCTTAAATATGTATTTAAGAAACCATGAAAGTGACTGGGCCGCTGCAGACAGGGAGAGGCTAAGTTATTATTCCATGAGTTCCCAGTGCAGCCAATTGCCTGGAATTGCCCCTGGCCAACTCAGCTTGAAAAGCTGTTTGATTTGCTTTAAATATGATTTGTTTTTCTGTACTTACTGTTGGCAATCTCCACTGTCTCCCCATATGCCCCGGCATCACCCAGTCCATAACAAGATCTTATACTGGTGTGTGGGGATCCATCTATCAAAGCAAACATGACACCAAAACCCCACCACAGAGTTTAAGGCATTTCTTTCGGCCTTCATGCCCAGGTGCCTGAAGCCTGCCTTCCCCCTTGCTTTAGTCACTATGATGGCTAAGGAGCTCACATCCCAGAGGATGTTTAGAGATTGTTTTGTTCCCATGAACCTACCAACGTCATGTTGCTTCTTTTCAGCTCTGACCACTTCTGGACACAGTGCCCAGAAACCCAAAGACTATACCCTGCTCAACTTGGAGGCCTTAAACTGTGCTCTGGACCCATGGGAGCTCTCTTCTGTTCGTGGACATAGCTCACCCATCATCGGTGTGTTTAATGCAGAGAAAAGCTCCTGGCACAAACTCCAGGGCAATTTTGATTGGTGGTTTGTCACCTCCTTTAATCTCCAGCACACTCAGGGGCAAGAACATTGCAAATGGCAAAGCATCACGCAAATAAAAATTGTTAGGAGAAAAACATTATAGGAACTTGATTATATTGAATGAGGTTGGAGTTACTAATCAATGTATTCTGTTATTAATAAATTGGATCGAAAACAGTAACCTAACCAAACCAGGCCTAGGATCAAATTAAAACAGAAGCCAGACTCCTTATTTGTTGACCTCCAAAACATTAGGAAGCAGGCACTCTGCTGGCCTGCTGGGGTCACCACTACTCACTGACCCTTTAAAAAGTCCCTGCCCCGCCCCAATTCAGGTCACTCTTTTTTTATTTTTTACTATTTATTTTTCTCTTCTCTCTTCCTTTCCTCTCCCTTCCCCTTCTAGCCTCCCCATAGTCCTCATGCTCCCAATTTACTCAGGAGATCTTGCCTTTTTCTACTTCCCCTGTAAATTAGGTCCATGTTTTTCTCTCTTAAGGCCCTCATTGTTCTCTAGGTTCTCTGGGATTGTGAACTGTAGGCTGGTTTTCTTTGCTTTATGTCTAAAAGCCACTTATGGGTAAGTACATATAATATTTGTCTTTCTGGATCTGAGCTACCTCACTCAATATGATATTTTCTAGATCCATCCATTTGCCAGAAAATCTCAAGATGTCATTTTTTTTTTCTGCTGTGTAACATTGTGTAAATGTACCAACTTTTCCTTATCCATTCTTCAGTCAAATGGCATTTAGGTTGTTTCCAGGTTTTGATTATGACAAATTATGCTATGAACATAGTTGAGCACATGTCCTTGTGGCACAATTGAGCATCCTTTGGATATATACCCAAAAGTGGTATTTCTGGGTCTTGAGGAAGGTTGTTTCTTAATTTTCTGAGAAATCGCCACACTGATATCCAAAGGGACTATCCAGTTTGCACTCCCACCAACAATGCAGGAGTGTTCCTTTACCCCATAGCCTCTCCAGCATAAATTGTCATTAGCATTTTTGATCTTGGCCATTCTTACAGGTGTAAGACGGAATCTCAGAGTTGTTGGGATTTGCATTTCTCTGATGGCTAAGGATGTTGAATATTTCCTTAAGTGTCTTTCAGCTATTTTAGATTCCTCTGTTGAGAGTTCCCTGTTTAGGTCTGTACCCCATTTTTTTACTGGATTATTTGCCCTTTTGATGACCAATTTCTTGAGTTCTTTGTATATTTTGGAGATCAGACCTCTGTCTGATGTGGGATTAGTGAAAATCTTTTCCCATTCTGTAGGCTGCCATTTTGTATTGTTGACTATGTCCTTAGCTTTACAGAAGCTTTTCAGTTTCTAGAGGTCCCATTTATTAATTGTTTCTCTCAGTGTCTATGCTGCTGGGGTTATATTTAGAAAGTGGTCTCCTGTGCCATAAGTTCAAGTGTAGTTCCCACTTTCTCTTCTATGAGGTTAAGTGTGGTTGTCTTTATGCTGAGGTCTTTGTTCCATCTGGACTTCAGTTTTTTGTATGGTGACAGATATGGGTCTATTTTCATTCTTCTACAAGTTGATATCTAGTTACACCAGATATAATTTATTGAATAAGCTTTCTTTTATTCACTTTATATTTTTTTGCTTCTTTGTCAAAAATCAGGTGTTCGCAGATGTGTAGATTGATATCTGTCTTTGATTCGGTTCCATTAGTCCTCCTGTCTGATTTTATGTCAATACCAGGCTGTTATCAGTACTGTAGCTCTGTAGTAGAGTTTGAAGTAAAGGATTGTGATGCCTCCAGAAGTTCCTTTATGGTACAGGATTGTTTTGGCTATCCTGGGTTTTTTACCCTTCCATATGAAGTGAGTACTGTATTTTAGAAGTCTGTGAAGAATTTTGCTGGAATTTTGATGGGCATTGCATTGAATCTGTAGATTGCTTTTGGTAAGATTGTCATTTTTACTATGTTAATTCTACCTACCCAAGAGCATGGGACACTTTCTCATGTCCTCTCCAATTTATTTCTTCAAAGATTTAAAGTTCTTGTCATACCAGTCTTCCACTTTGGTTAGCGTTACTCTGAGACATTTTATGCTATTTGTAACTATTGTGAAGGATGATGCTTCTCTCATATTTTTCTCAGCCCATTTATCATCTGTGCAAAGGAGGGCTACTATTTTTTTAACATGCCTTGGCCCCAACACACCAAGGTACTCTGCAGCTAAACCCTAACATTGGCTCTGCTACTAAATCCTAGCATAGAGCCTGCAGATGACATGCTACCTTACCAGAGCCAGAATTCACAACATCTATGTACACAAGAGACTTACTACTCTTCGAAAAATGAGTATGAGTGGGTGGTAGTATTTTAGATGGTATGCAACCATAATGGGCAAAGTGCTGAATATCAGAACCATTAGACTCATTTACATAAAGGCCAATGCTCCAGAATGAAGCACCTTCCCCCCAGGTATCAGTCTGTTAATATATCTAGCCTTCCAGTTCCAATAAATTCATATGTATCAGTCGATTACTACATGCCAAACACTAGGTAACAAATGCAAAACAAAGGGATGAGGATACAATTTTGACTTTTCTATTAAAGATGCTCCAGACCAATAGGAAAATGCATATTTTAGCAAAGATGTTCACTACTGTCTACATGTTAGAGCACATTATCAATTTTCCTCAGGTAAGATTATAGGTTTCATAGAGAAGTCAAAACAAGGTGATTTCAGAAAGGCTTGAAATGGCGAGAAGTATGGAGGGCATGAGTAGGAAGAGTTGTCTTAGAGGCCGATGGAGCAAAGCATCGAGGATTTCCAGGATCTGCTGCTAATGTCTGTTCAGTCAGCTCTCATCCCATTCCCTAGCTCACCAGGCGCAAAGGGTCATCAGAAGTATACAAGAGAGGCACGGGGTTAATGCAAGAGAAGGAGTTCGAGACATGTTTCTAAAAGAAACTACTGAAGCTACAGTCCAGGTTGCTTTAGGCATCCTCAGGTCAGAAGCTGGCCAACAGTGGCTGTGCAGGGTTCTCGGAAGCCATTGCTGCCCATCAAACCAACCTTATCTTTGCCTTCATTCAAAGACTTTCCTGAGCTCTGGTGTCCCTCACAAAAATGAAAACACTGTTTTAACATTTTTTTTTTTGTTTTGAAACAGGGTCTCTTAACTCAGGCTGTCCTGGAACTTGCTGTTTACCTCATGAGAGCCTTGGAATCATGATGCTTTGGCCTCGGGATTCCATGTGTTGTTGTTACAAGTGTGTGCCACATACCCAACAAGAACATTCATGTCTTTTCCAGATGTTGATCTCTGACCACAGAGGCCTTCCTGTTTGCCTTATTCCTTATAAAATGGAGAGGTTGCTCATAGAAGCGACCTCCCACTACAACGCTGCAAAAACAGCCTTGTGTTCTGAGTGGCTTACGGCAGTGAGAGAGAAGGTACATCTTTTTTCTAGTTTTCTGTTTTGTTTTTCAATTGTATTTCTATTGCCTGATTTCATAGGCAGCACGTTCTCCTTGGTACACAATGAGTAATTCTAAGTACATAATGTTTTGCCATTTTTCTTTCAAATCCAATTCAACAAACATGTTCTGGGTTCTTTCTCAAGAACAGGATGTTAAGAATTGGAACTCAGAAGAAAACAAAGTGCCCCCATTATTCTCAAGGGATTTATGATCCAGCGAGGAAGAACATGACTCAACGCATCATGTTAGAAGAACAGTACAAAAGCAATGGAAGAACTAAGTAAGTTCAGGTAGCTGAGGGGTTGTAAGAAGGACAAGCTGGGAATCAAAGCAAGATGTTTTACAGGAGCCAGATGCTTCAGCCAGACATCAGTAGGAAGTGATTTTAGTACTAATGGCACTGTTGATAACAACTGTTCTCATAGATGCCATGAAGTGATTATGCTGAATAACAGCATATCAACACAAATAGAAAAGCTAATACAATATAAAGATAAAGTAATGGTCCCATAATCAAGTTAAGCTAAGTCAATTCTCTCAGTCTTTAATGGATCAAAAAATAGCAAATGAGTTTGAGGAAAACTGAATACAATAAATAAAGCTAATTTGATAGCTGCATTTTTGTGCTCCTCAGTCTTTTAAAATGACTGTGGGATACTGAAAATAAAATGAAACATATGCATAATAGTCATTCACAAGCTTTAATTCAGTCTAAATTCTGGGAGGATATTGAAACAAAACATAAATTAGAATCAATGCCCTTATGAGCCTTAAAACAAACAAAAGAGTTGGTAAACTCAATGAAGGATAGAAAGAGAAATAGTGTCCATATTTGGAATGGGAAAATGAAGTTAAATATATACAATTGGCAAGTATTTTAAAGATTTTTATTCATAGGGATATGGTGTGTTACTGGGTTGTTTTGGTTTTTTTTTTTTTTCATTTTCTTTTTCTTTTTCTAGTAACATGTTTCTACTTTGGAATCAGGCTAATGATGAATTCTTAAAATGAGGTGGCTATTTTGCTTGTAAAGTCATTAATAGTGGCATTCTTTTTCCTTTCATATTTGGCCTCATATGGATTCCCTTTTTTTCTTCTGAAGAGCAGACAGGATTACTTTGGCTTCTGTTTAACTTTTAGAGTGTGGATACCATTTACATTTGTGTTAGCCTCCTGTAATTCTGTAACAAATACCTGTAGTTGTCAGCTCACAATGAAAACAGGCTTCTTTGGGAGTCATAATTTGGGGGCTTCATCTCACGACAACCTGGTCCATTGTTTTGAATCTCTGATGCCATACTGCAGGAGTAGGTGGCTGAAATCCAGAGAAGGAGAAAGACCAACGGCACACAATCCCATTTGAGGACACATCATCAATGACCAGAAGATCTCTCAGTAGGGCCCCTCTACTTGAAACCTTGCCATCTTTAATTAGGGGTAGGTTGGATGAGTCTTCATGAATATTCAATACCCAATTTACAGTTCCATTCTTTGCTTGTTCCTGTGGATGGATTAAAATGTACAATGCTGATAATCTCCATTTATGTCTTCTCTTGTCATTTTTTCCCTTTATTTTTGGTGTAGGGCCACTAACAAAGTAAAAAAAATTCTTGTTCTTTTTTCTATTAACTCCTATAAGCATCCTATCTATAGAAATATAGGCATGTTGCTGTCTCTTTCAATAATATGTTTATGCTTTGGAATCAGATTAATGATACTTTACTAAAATCAGGAGGAAGTTTTGCTCATATTTTACTTGAAAAGGTTGTGTGATTAGGGAAATTCTATGTGTGTATGGGTGAGTAAGTTTGTGTGTGTGTGTGTGTGAGAGAGTGAGTATGTATTTTTGCACTTGCATGTATGCATGTGTATGTATGACTTTATTGCA
>NC_022013.1:56906624-56908626 GCF_000317375.1 Microtus ochrogaster
AACTTGGGAGGGAATACAGGAGGGGTTCAAGAGAGGTTAGATGGGAGGGGGTTGGGGGAATGAGTACAAGGTAAAATAACTAGAATGCAATCATGCTCCAGATCCAAACAATCCACTTGAGCACCCTGTAATTTCTTTTCGGCCAAAGACAATTCTCTCTCAGCTTTAGCAAATAGTTCTCTTGAACTATGTAAGTCTTTTTCACTTTCTAAGGTTTAAAGCAAATTACTCAGTTCTTGAGTAGTTACTCCAATAATGGGCCGTAGAAAAATTTCTCCCAGTAATTTTTGAAAGTCATTAAGACTCTCATAAAAATCTCTCCTTTTGCAAGCTCCCATGGAGCTTGCTTTCTCAGGCCCACTCCAGCCTAGGTAACTGGTTCATTCCCACTCCTGTAGAATTTGTTGCCTCAGGCCCACTCCAGCCCAAGGGGAATTTCTGTGCCTCAGGCCTACTTTGGCCTAGGGGGAACAAAATAGAAGCAAATGAAGCTGAAGATGAAAATACTTCCTAAATCTGGATCGATGCACATGAACTGCACTATGTTTATTATCTGGAAATATTGAAAGAAATGTAAATTGCTGGATCAAGGGAAAATTAAGGTTTGGAAGAAAAATCATGGTTTTAGTAATAATCCTTCCTGGAAGAAAAAAAGTAATGAGAATTAATTATACCTAATGAAGGATTCTAAACTTGGTTTATGTTACGAATGTCAGAAAGTTTAAATAATAATGCAAAATTAAAAATGAGAATAAGAAAACAAAAAAACTCTCCTTTTAGTACCTTTTGGGATCGACTCTTTTGTAAACCTATTTTATATCCCAAGCAATCAATAGAATCTCCTCTTTATATTTTTTTCAGAAGCAATTTGTAATCCACAGCAAGGCATTTTTTTTTTACTTCTTCAAACATATTTTCTAAAGTATCTACATTTGAATCAGCAAATAAGATATCATCCACATAATGGTAAATTATAGATTGAGGACATTACACAAATCATTTCCATGACTGTTGTACAAAATATTGGCACATAGTGGGGCTTTTCAATGTCCCTTGTAGAAGAATCTTCCATTGATATCTCTTAACAGGCTGAGAATTATTAAAAGTAGGCACTGTGAAGGAAAATTTTTCTCTATCTTGTTTTAATAAATGGTAATGTTTTAAAAAAAAGTCTTTTAAATCATAATAGGCCTAGGTAATAATGAATTCAAGGGAATTCCAAGCTGTAAAGAGCCCTTTGGTTTAATCATCTTATTTATGGCTCTTAGATCTGTTATCATCCTCCATCTTCCAGGTTTCTTTTTAATAACAAATACAGAAGGATTCTAAGGACTGGTTGATTCTTTAATATGTTGAGCATTTAACTGCTCCTTTACTAACTATTCAAAGGCTTGTAATTTTTCCATTATCAAAGGCCATTGTTCTGTCCAACCAGGTTTGTCAATCAACCATTTTAAATATAGGTCTGTTGGTACCTTTGAAATACCAACAACTTTGTGTCTTGCTTATATACAGCTTGAATTGTCTATGACTGTCCTTGATAGTATCTTTTGCTATTTTTCTCATAAGCATTCCTATTTTATTGTTTGTTTCAGAGATTGGGGGAATGTTGATCTGCATTTTCCATTGCTACAATAAACCACATTCCCATAAATTCATTGTTATGTTAGCCACATAACACATATTTGTCCTTCTGGCTCTATACACTCTCAGCCCATCTTGCACTTTGTTTCACTTGAGAAAAACTGCCAATCCATAAAATCTAAACATTCATTTCCCGGAGAGACCAATCTGGATGCCATGATTTTGGTACAATTACTGTGGCATCTGTGTCTACCAAATCCCCAAGTTCTATGCCATTTATTCATGTTTTTACTTTGGCCTTTGATCATTTATAGAACTTTGCCAAAATATTGGTTTTATGATTTCTCCTGAAAATTTTGTTTTATTTTCTAAAGTATTTTTGTCATCCAGAGTCATATACTTTTTAACAACAAGTGTT
>NC_022013.1:56909348-56911105 GCF_000317375.1 Microtus ochrogaster
AGCTGATGTTATCCTCTGCAAAATCAGTGAAAGTTTCCTGTAGGCCTCATACAATTTTAGTAAATGACTCAACTCTCTTTCCTGATTCTTCAACTTTGTTCCAAGAACTCAAAGCTTCTATACGACATAGAATCAGGGTGTTATCATCCAACATAGACTGTCTTTGCAAATCAGCATACTGACCCTCACTAAGAATTTGATCTTGAGAAATCACATGCCCTCTAGTCCTACCTTGTTGTTCCAAGGTTCTGGTTTCCTCTCTCCACCAAGCTCTCCATTGTAATTGAGGACCAGCTTCTAATACTGCTGAAGCAAAATCCTTCCAGTCTTGTGGAATAATTCTATTCTTAGTTGCCCATAAATTTGACATCTATATTACAAATGGTGAATGCATACCATATGAAATTATGTCTTCCTTAAATCTCTTTAAGTCTAACATATTTCCAGTAATCCAATTTACTTCTACATGCTATTGGGGATGCATATTATCTAGTGGTTGTTGTTTTACAAAAACTGAATGTATTAAAGTTTCTGTTCTAATAATCATAGACTCTTTCTCTCAGTTTTACAATGCAATGGTGCAGTAAATTTTGCTCTAAATTCCTCTGTATGTGTCTGATCATTTTTGGTTTATTTTCCATTAGTAAATCTTTCCAAGGCCTGAATCCTAAGTAATCCACTTGTCATATTTAGCATAGAAAAACACCCAGGCTATTATTGAAAATTATTATTAATTACCATATTGCTAGTAAGTATTATCAGTATTATATCAGTGTTAGTTAAATCACTAATCTTCCTATATTCTGCTTCTAACATCAAGCCTTCTAAGGTAGCAGTATAGGGAGAGAGCCCTAGCACCCTGTATTATTAAGTTTCCAATTTTAACATAGAAATATATCTTTTCAATATGATTTAATTCTATCCTACTTTCCCAAAGGATTTTCCAAATCTCTTACCAATTCTGTTGACTTCTCCAGGCAAATGACAGCCAACTGCTAGTGTGGATATGTTCAGATGGCAGATGCAGCAGAGCCAGCTGGCATGATCCTTCTTTCCATGTGATTCTACTACCCACTGGTGCATCAATTGTTGTCCTCTTTTTTAAATTGTTGCTGCCTTTTAATGTATGGCTATTTGAATCAGCAACTGCAACTCTGCTGTTATTAGCAGCGGTTAGGCTGCAAAAGTCACAGTCTAAGGAAATTCTGATTCTTTCAAAGTTACTAAAAGAACTTAACTAAATGTCTCTCTCTCTGAGGAACTCATGATTCAAAGGTTGAGGTGGAATTCTGCTCCTCAGAGAGGCTAAATAGCAAGTAGTTCATCTCTACTTCCTCTTGCTTCTCTCCAGAAGGCCTCCCACTTCTCCACACCTCTCCTTGAAAACTCCTCCACCTGGTTTCTCCCTAACACTTCCTGGCAGCAAGTTGTCGACTCAACCTCCTGACTGCAGGTGAATTTTATTTAATCAAACACATGTTTACAACATTAAAGAATGTTCCAGAGCATAAACACAAGTAATATACCTTAAAATAATGTTCTACAACACATTTTATGTTAAGTTGAATAAATTTTGGATCTGTTATGATAATCTGAAGAATGCTGTCATTGTTTTGGCAAGTAGTTTCAATATCGCCTGATCCCATTACAATTGAACAAGATTGTTTAACCTTTTTACTTCACGTGATTCATTATTCTGGACAGAGAAATAGAAACAAATTTCATCTGGAACCCCCAATGGACACATCAGGACCCCA
>NC_022013.1:56911565-56932523 GCF_000317375.1 Microtus ochrogaster
GCTTCACCAACAGAATGTAAGACATAGAATACAGAATTTCAGGTGCTGAAGACACACTAGACAAAATGGATACATCTGTCAAAGAAAAGAAAATAGTAAATATAAAAGCCTTCTGGCACAAAACATCCAAAAGATCTGGGACAGTATAGAAAGATCAAATCTAAAATTAATAGGAATAGAGGAAGGAGAAAAAGGATAGGTCAAAGGCACAAAAAAAGATTTCAACAAAATCATAGAAAAAATCCCTAACCTAAAGAAGGAAATGCCTATGAAATTATAATAAGCATACAGGATACCAAATAGACTAGACCAGAAAAGAAAGTCTCCTCGGATGGAGGTAATTGATCTTATTATCCAAGTAGACCTAACATGTATCTACAGAACATTTCACCCAAACACAAAAAAAAGACACCTTCTTCTCAGCAACTCATGGAACTTTCCCAAAAATTAACCACATATTCAGACACAGATCAAGTATCAATAGATACAAGCAAATTGAAACAACACCCTGCATCCTATCTTACTCCACAGATTCAAGCTGGATGTCAACAACAACAGAAATGAAAGAAAGCTTACAAGCTCAAGGAAACTGTACAATATGCTATGAATGAAAATATGTCATGATATAAATTAAAAAAGAATTAAATACTTTATAGAATTCAATGTAAATGAATACACAATATATCCAAATTTAGCTGGATATAATAAAGATTGGTCTAAGAGGCAAGATCATAGCACTAAGTACCTACATAAAACAATTGAAGAGATCTAACACTAGGAATTTAACAGCATACCTGAAAGTTCTAGAACAAAATGAATAAATCACATCTCATAGGAGTAAAAAGGTGGGAATGCAAACTTGTGCAACAACTTTGGAAATCAGTGTGGTGGTTTCTCAGGAAACAGGCGTCAACCTACATCAGGATTCAGCAATATCACTCTTCAGAATATACCCAAGAGATGCCCAATCATAGTACAAAAGCATTTGTTCAACAATATTCATAGCAGCACTATTTGTAATAGCCAGAACCTGGAAACAACCTAGATGCCCCTCAATAGAAGAATGGATAAAGAAGGTGTGGGCACATATACATTTTAGAGTTTTACTCAGCGGTAAAATACAATGACATCTTGAATTTTGCATGTAAGTGGATGGAAATAGAAAACTCTTTACTGAGTGAGATAACCCAGACCCAAAAAGAGGAATATGAACCTTCATCTGGCGATGGATGGAGATATTCATTGGTTTCTGATCTTTTTGTTCTGAAAACACACAGACCTTTAAAATTAACATTGATGTCTGCATTAACACAAGTATGGATTGTGCATTATGTACAATTCAGGTAAAGATGAATGATTCTTTGCTCTATGTTTGAGTGGGTACATGGAATCTGTTAACTTTAATGACTGTTTGGAAAACAAAACTAAACTGTAATATAAATCTCCATCCATGCCATACGAAACAGTAGCATGTAATAATAAGTCATGAGGCCTCTACAGACAACAAAATTTATCATGTCTCATCCAATCTCAAAGCTGTTCTCATGTAGAGGAATCACCATACATTCCTGTCTTTCAGTTTTCCTTGGTTTCTTCCTTCATGTCTATAACCAAGATTTTTTAGAAGGTCTCCTCCAGTCAAATTTGAACGTCATTAATTTTGAAGAAATCTATAGCTTTTTATTTCTGGTGGAAACAGAGGAATACCCTCTTACCCAATGCAATATATTTCCTGACTTCCATACTGAAGTTAAGACATCCCTGTATTTTTATGGGACTCTAATTGTGTGAATGAATGAGTCTCTGATTTTTATGGTTGCTCGTAGGGCTCTTTTCCTCTTGTTGGGTTTCCTGCTCCACCCTTCATATGACAGTTTTTGTTTTTATCATATTATCTTTCGTTTTTGTGTGTCTTGTTGGTAACTGGTAGAAGCCTGTTCTTTTCTAGTGAGAGATAGGAAGGGAGTGATTCCAGAGGAAAAGGAGGTGAGAAGGAAATAGAAGTTGTGAAGGGAGCAGAAACTGTATTCAGGATATATTTATGATAAAAGAATCAATTTTTAATTACAAACAAAGAAAAAATCATCCTAAGTGAGGCATTTCAGAACCAGAAAGACAAACATGGTTTATCCTTGCTTATATGTGCATATTAGCTGTTAATTCAATGATAACCATTCCATACTCCACAGAGGGTAGTTATAGAATAAGCAAATGGAAGGTATCCTGCCCATCAGAAGTGCTAGGACAATGGTGGTATCAAGTTTGTAGGAGTAAGTAAACAGTAACTGATTTGACTTAAGGCCCATTCCACTACTTGAAATCCATACCTGACACTGGGTGGGTGATGAAGAACCTGAGACTAGAGATATCCCAGGACCTAGACCAAAACCAAGTATTACTGATGTAAATTAAAAAAACAAGCAAGCAACTTGGTTAGCTATAATTAAAGAAGCTACCTCCTTCAGCAGATGGGAGAAAATACAGAGCAACATGACCAAATACACACAGAGTGAGAGATCTTAGACTATTCAGTCATAAATGGGATGTCTCCACCAAATTCTTTCCTTCAGAGCTCAGGGAACCTTGTGGGGATAAAAGGGTGGAAAGAGTGTACGAACCAGAGGGGATGGGGGCTAACAAAATCAAGTAAACAAACAAATAAACAAGAAAACACAAGGCCCTATGAATCAACAAAGATCAAGGCTCATAGGAAGTCATGGAGACTAAAGCCACCAGCACAGGGCACGGACAGGTCTGCCCCAGGTCCTCTGCGTATATTATTGTTTCCAGTTTAGGGCTTTTATGGGACGCATGAGTGTGTGAACATGTGGATTTCTGATTACTATGTTTTCTGCTGCTCTCTTTCCCTTCTGCCTGTCTTGCTAAGTTCTGATGTGATCATTGTTTTAATATCATTACCCTTTATTTTATCATTTTCTCTTTATTTATTTTTTTTTTATTGAGAAAAGGAAAAAAACAAGTTTCCACCTCCTCCCAGCCTGCCATTTCCCTCCCCCTCCTCCCACCCTTTTTTAACAAGAGATATAAAGTTAGTGGATCCAGAAAAGAATGGAAATTGGAGGAATGGGGAGAAGTAGAAAAAGGAGAAATCATGATTAGGATCTATGGGATAAGAAAAGAATCTATTTTCAATAAAAAAGAAAAATAAATAAAATTTGCCTCCAAAACTTCTACCTTACTAAACGGAGTCTCTGAACTCCATCCTTTAAGCCCAGTGTCTACTCACCCTCTATGTTACAGCAACAGTGCCTCAAGAGTTGCACCATGGCTTACTCAGGCTGCCTCTTCACAAAGGCCCACATGGACTCCTGCAGAGCTCAGCTCTCCCTATGTGCTAGTGCCTAACCCTTAAATCCTCATGTCTGCCCCTTCGTGTTTCTCTATTCTGGACTCCAGCTCCTGTCCTGCCCTCAGGAAATCACTTGTTTTCTGCCTTGCTGTTTTCAATAGTTGTACTTCCTCCATTTTGCTTGGTATAGCTGAATTCTTCCCAGGACATGCTGATACAGACATCTATTTGTATGACAATAGCCACCTTAATGGATACTAAGTACTCTATCACTGATTCTTTTGCATTCCCAATGTATTAGCGATTTTGAATGTGTTTATTAGGCACTGGTTATTTTTCTTGTATTGTTGAATAATGGAAGTTATATATTTTTGTTACCAGTTATTTAATCAGAAGCTCCAATAACCAAGTGAAACACTTTTAAATTTGCCAGTAACATCCTGACTCTTCTCTGCCTAGAAACTTTAACAGGAGTTTGACTGAGCATAGCATGAAAACATTGACATTAACTGCCAGATTCAGGCCAGGACATCTGCCCCTGGATTTAAGGGGCATTGTGGTGCATTCTACAGCTTGGAAACTTGTTCATGTAAATATGTGCACCTGTAAGATTACTTGACTTTAAAAGACTCAGTTTTTCATATTACCAATTCTTCCTCAAGTCCAGAAATAACCTTAAATATCAGCTTCTCAAAACTTCATGGATCATTTTCCAAAGGTAACACTTCCTGTCTCCATCTTCTGTGATGGTCTATCACAAGACCCTTCTGATTTACTCATGGTATTAATCATAATACACATTTATTCCATTTACTTACATGTGTGACATCTATTTCACTTGCTGTGAAGAGTGAAACCTGCCTCCCTCGCTGCGATACCTGGAGCATGCAGGAAGGGTTGTGTCCTTCTCTTCTCTCCAGTGTTACCTTGACAAGACGTTGCAATGTCCACAAATCTATTGATATTGTTAGCAATATTTTCAGATCAAAAGCAATCTCAGCGGCGCTCAGAAACAACTTGGATAAAATTAAACTTTATGCTTGGTAAAACCCTGAAACGTGAAACAAGGTAAGACAATGTCAATGCTATTGAATATTGATCTGGAAATGGAGCACAATGTAATTTGAGTCAAGAAAACATGAGGGATAAAGGAAGTACATTACTCAAAATTGCTTTTTAATGGAACTAACAGGCCCTCCTTTCTTTCTTGGCAGATTGAACAGGTAGTCAAAGGTTTGTACTCTGAAGTTAGCATAACCTGTTTAGAACCCCAGTTTTCAGTTGTGGTTACTTGCTCTGTCCTCAATAACTAAATCAATCCCTGAGGTTTCAGTAGCAAAGAAATGTGTGATTTTCATTGTACCAGTTCTAGAACCAAATGAGACCTTAGTCAGTATGATCTATTGTCTTTGGTAGTTTCTGGAAGCTCATTAGAGACAAATATTACTTAAAAGAGCAATGAAAACTGTGGGCTTCGCTTTTTTGTTGTTTTCTCTTTTCTTTCTTTTTGCTTTTAAAAAAACTGGGGATTGAAACTTGGCTTTACACATGCTAAGTAAGCTCTCACAAGCTGATCTATATCCTATGCCTGACATCCTCACACACAGACACACACACACAAACACACAGAGACACACATACACACACACACACACACACACACACACAGCTATTCTTTACCCAAAGAAGTCTTTAGATTTTCTGCTTCAGCTTTCTGAGCAGCTGTGATTCCAAGGTAGCAGACCTGGCTAAGGTTTCCTTTTGATGATACGAGACTGAACGACAAACTGTCAGAAATTATAGGGCAGAAATTCGAATCACAGAGAGGGAGAAGTGCATGCTCATCGTGACCCTACAGGTACTGTGGGGCCCTGATCCAAAACCTGTTTCAGTCTCTGCTGTCCTCAGGACTAACTGGTGAACTAGGGAGGATGCTGGCCTTGTTCCTCTTCTGTCTCCAGTGCCCATTGCCTATCCTTGGTGCTCACCTGTGGTCTGAGAAAGAAGGAATAGATCTACAGAAAGAAGGAAGGAGGCAAGAGGGCCAAGCGCAGGCTTTTGGAGACCAATCTGGTCACGTTACTGGTGGTATTATTATATTGAATTCCTTTGCCTTCCTCTATCAGCAGCTGTTCTTAAAATAACCTAAACCTATGATCCATGAAACTGAAACAGCAATGAAATTGGAGGTAATCTGATTTTGCTCTGAATCCCTTTGCTATTGTTTCTGGGGCAACTGGGAACAACCGAGAGACTGTTGCCAGTGGAGGAAATTGAGTCTGCTCTGTCAGGCGCAATGTGTGTGACTAGGAGACAGGCCTGTGTTTAAAGCAAGCCTTGCTGAAGGTTCTGGAAAACATTTAGACCCAAATCTCCTTTCAGTCCTCGAACATCAAGCGAGCCATCCTTCAGTGTGTCAGCGGCATTACCCTTCTTCTTCATCACCTGTGTCCCCTCTGGCTGAAGACAGGCCTTGCCACTGGAGATGAATGTGCTTAGTAATTAGTCAGAAGCTTTGCGGAGCCAAACAATGACAAAATTAGTCTGAATTGGTTAGAAAAATTAGGACATGAGGAAAACCTGAGTTTATAACAATAGAGGCTCCCAGGAAATTGCAGTCTGCCATTTATCCACAAGCTTGGCATCTGGTCGTGGATTTAAACAAACACAGATCGAAGGTACTTGAGGTACTTGAGGAAATAATGCCTGCATATAAACCTAGTTTCTGACAATATTCCTTGAACAATACAGTATAACAAATATTGGCAAAACACTTACATTAGCTTAGTTATTATATATCATGTAGAGATGACTTAAGGCATACAGCTGAGCATACACACAAACATTGCATTTTTTAGAAAGGGCTTGAGCCCTAGAATTTGTATCTAGAACCAATCCCCTGTACATCCAAAGGATGGAGGTCCTTAGAAAAAGCCATCACCTCTGTTCTGGCACTGGCTAAGCAGACCTACCCTGTGCTCTGTTTGTCTGAAGTGTGTTTGTGTATGTATCCCCAGAAATGTGTAAGATTGTGGCTTGAGTGTGCATTATTTGGTATGTTGGCAGTTTGCAAAGCTTAGAGAAATTAGTTTGTTTTTTGTTGTTTCATATCCTATGTATGATTCTAGACAACTCTGGTCCGGCTACTATCTCAGGAGTAAAATGCTGTTACTCTTGATAACTGAAACTACATTGAGCTGTGATGGCCATAAACAGCCTTCCCTGGGAGCCTCATAATTCATCGATAAAGCCACTCCAAAAAAAAAAAATACTTGACTAGATTATGCACTGTTGTAAAGCGATGGGTGAGCCCCAATGACACAAGAAACAAGAAGGGTTACATCTTAAGAGTTCTGTGGCCACCAAACCAGTGATATGTGGGTTTCTGAAGTGGCAAGGTAGAAATGAAAATGTCCCTGGAAGGGGGAATCAGTGTGCCGAGTATGTGCAGAAGAGAGCGGCACGGAAGAGCTCCTCAGCAAGGGGCACTTACAGGGGGGACAGGGTAAGGAGAGGCTGAGGAGAAGAGGGGCCACACAGCTAGCTCCGATCTATGGTCCTAACTTTTAATTAGAGACTCAGGCTGCAGATTGAAACTATTATGATGCAATTGTACATGCTTCTGAAATATGGTCTATTTAGTGAAAAGAACATAGCTATGATTCCTGGCTCCTGTGAGCAGTACCTGAGTGAGCACCCTAGTGAGATCTGGTGATTGGGAGCATATGCAGAGCCCACAGTCTGACACTCTCAGGTAGCAACATGCATTCAACCCAGAGAGCTGCACAAACCCGACCAGTGAAGGCCCACCTTAGAGTTCTTGTCTGCCTTCCTGGTGGGTTTTGGAATGAGGGTGTCAGATTGGCAGGCCCTGTAAGGAACAGAAATGTGCAGGATTCCTTCCTGAAGGTATTCATGTGTTCTTGAAACAGAGGCAGGCCGATGATGGTACAGACTCTTTTCTGACGCTGGCTGCTGAGGAACCACTGGAAGGGCAACAAATGAATGAAGAATCTTCATTTAGAGTCATGGGTAAGTGGCAGCCTCCTCCACCCATGCTTACCCTCATCTGGAATATGGAACTAGCTGTCTAGCACCAAAGCAGAATGCCCCTGCCTTTAGAAACGGCGGGTGTACACCCAGTTCTAGCTTCTGGAAGAGTCATATTTTCTGCTTGTCCATCTGACTTTAGAGAAGCAGCCTTCTGCATGGAGAAAAATCTGAACTAGAAGTGATGACCTCAATAAGTCTTATCCCTATAGAGTGATTTTTACTGAGGTGGGGATGAGGAAAAAGGAATCTCAGAAGAAAGAGCGAGGTGGGCTGAGAGCAAAAATTCTCAAATGACTCAGGTAGCAGGGCTTTATAAGACCCGGGTAGCTGTACGGGAGGTTTATCCTTCATGAGGCTTTCCGGGAATCACATGCTGAAGCAACTGCCATTTGGTAGCCATGAACCGAATGAAGAGGGCCCGGATGATGGTGAGAATACACTCCAGTTATAAATGTACGCTGGAGCACATTTGACTCATCTGTCATCCCATTAAATTTCAGACAGATGCTATACTACATGCCAAGTAAGGTGTACCTACTGACATGGTAGTGACCAGGCTGCTATGGAAGTGACCAAGAACTTTATGATTGAATTTGGTGCCTGTTCCATAGAAAGGAATTCTCAACTGGCACTGTGAATGTGACCTAAAGGTCATATGAAGCACAATTAATAAAAACTCAGGGTTAGAAATTGGGGTTCAACCTGAAGATCCAAAAAGCCAAACAGCCAGCCACTGACTCTTATCTCAACCTCAGCCTGAAATGGTGATCCTGCCTCCCAGAATCTCAGAAGGAGACTGCCTGAGAGCTGTCCCCAGTCTTAAATTCCTCTCTAGGGCTGGGATTAAAGGTGTGCACCATCCAGTTTCTATGGCAACTAGTGTGGCTACTGGGATTAAAGGTGTGTGTTAGCATGATCTGGTCCTTAAAGCTGACCAGTGGGACTGTTTTATTCTCAGATCTTCAGGCAGTCTTTATTTATTAAAAAGCAGTTAAAATGCCACTACGCTCATAGGTTCTAGTGAGGAAAATATTACTGATTTTTGTTCACAGCACAGACTATACTGATTGTACTCATTTTGTCTATGCATACAGATCAATGCTTCTATGACCTTTAGTCACAGAGGATTATTTTTTCAGGGGACAGGAGTTAGTACAGAGATTTATCTCTGACCGATGTGCTGTAACAATTGAAAGCTGAGTCCTAAAATGGGACATTTACGTGACACACTCCAAGTTCCAGGAACATTGTGGACTAGGGGTCCGAAGGCAGGGGTGAAGAGTTGCAGAACACTTTCTCCCTAACACAATATAGACAAGGCACTCTTGGACCCTCGATCGCTGTGATTATCAGCACAGAAGACATGACAGTGGAAACAGAGCAGGTTGGGAAGAGGAAGGAGAGCAGCAGGAATCAGGAGACAAGAAAGAATTGAGCAGTGTGAATATAATCACATGTATCAGATGTCATAATGAAACTTGATGTCATAATGAAATTTGCTATTATACATCATTGAATGTGGTGGTTTGAGTAAGAATGCCCCCCATAGGCTCATATATTTGAATGCTTAGTCATCAGGGTGTGGCAGTGTTTGAAAGGATGAAAAGGTTTAGGAGGTGTGGACACGTTGGAGGAAGGGTGTCACTGCCAGTGGGCTCTGAGGTTTCAAAAGTTCACACTAGGCCCAGGCTTCCCTTCTGCCTGTGGATCAGGATGTAGTGTTCAACTACTCTGCCAGCGCCATGAATGTCACCATGTTCCTTCCATGCCCCCATCCAGGGTGATGATAATGGACTAACCCTCTGAGACTGTAAGAAAGCTCCTAGTTAAATTCTTTCCTTTATAAGGGTTGCTGTTGTCATGATGTCTCTTTATAGCAACAGAAGCCCTAACTAAGACAATAAGAAACTAAAAGTACCCACTGATCTTGGGAAAAGGTGACAAGAGCTCAGGGTCAAATACTGGCCCTGAATCATATGTTCTAAAGGCCATGAGCCATGTTATTAGAACAGAAAGAAATCTTCTTAATTGGAGCACAGTTTCTGGTTTTTGCCAGATCATGTCTTCTCCTGTAGTTAGGGTGGACAGAGGTTATGCTGGATTCAGTGAGCCTGAGGTCAGGTGCAGCTTTGTTCCTGTAATCACTACTGAGTCCAGACTCTGGGCTGTGTCTGAGGCCAGGCTCATCTCCAACTGAAGGTATGATGGTTTTGTGTTTCAGCCTCTCCTTCTCTGAACTCAGAGACTTATCTGAAGACATGAGACTCATTTCCTCCCATTTCCTGAGTTGACAGTTATGTCACTGTGAATGCTGGTTCCCACCCAGGGTACTTCCCTTTCACTGCAGTGTGTGGGCTGCCTGGGGCCCTCACTCCTATTCCATGACACTCACCCTTCCTACATATGAAGACACATGAGGTTGAACAACAGAAAAACACATGCTGATAGATGAGAAAGAACCACTGTTAAACCATAGGCACTTTAATTTCAGTACAACTTAACATAATGGACTATCAAAAATGGACTATAAAATGACGATCTTGGAAGACAGTACCCAGTCCTCTTCTGCAGAGTTTCTGGTAGCTTGCAGAGGTGGAGAAGCCATGAGAAGTTGACTCTCTTTTCTTATGGCTCATTTTCATGCCCTACCTTGATATACGACATACTCTGAAACTACCATCGGCCAAATGTGTAACACGTCATGTCCTTAGGGAACATGTACAAGTAATCCAACTGGTAGCTACTGGCACCATTCAGATAGTGCGAGGAAGAAAGACTCAGAAAGTAAGTCAGGTAAATGACTGGGCATGTTGTGAATTTCCAAGAGGAGAAGGGGGTTCTGAAGTTGGGTTTGAATGTAAGATGCAGGGCCACATTTTGAAGGAGACATCTATAAAGCTTAACTTTCTAGAAAGCAGCAATTCTGAGAAGCAAGTTGGGCCTATGTAACAAGTCTTAAAAATGCCTGAAATTAATGCACCACTAACTTCACAACTAGCAATTTATTGCAAGAAAACCACAGCACATGTAAACTGAGATTTATTTCAGTATTGATTGCAACATCAAAAACTCAAAAAATAACCTGAAAGGGTGCAGTTTGGGACTAGTTAAGAAAATTTTCTTGGGACAAACAATGGAAAAATTATACCACCATCAAAAATTATTTACATAGAAGTCCTAAATGTCATAGAGCTGTGGTCCTGCTGGACTTCTAAACCAATCACAATCCATAAATTGAACAACGCAAGGTGATCTTTATTGTTTCATCTGCAAACTAATGACTCCATCTTATTTTAAAACTTACTGTAAATACATGAAACTGTGAATAGTTGCTCTTACCAGGTTGTGAGCTCCTGGGTAAGTTAAAAAGTTTTCGCTAATTTAAACATCTTATAAAGTATGTGTAATTTCCACAGATGAAATAAGCCTTCTTGGATTAAAAATCATGTCACCTTTCCTATCGTTTTCTCACTCATAGCAACTAAAACTGCCTTTGAGGTCAAGGTATCTGAACGTTTTTCTAAGAAATGTTTTCCCTAGCTTCTGTAGTGCAGAGGAACTCAAAGGTTATCCAGACCCCAGCTCAAGAATAGCTTTTGCTTCCACAGAGGCAGTACAACTGCCTGTTTCAGCTACTACTTTCAAGTTCATCAGAGTTAGTTGAGATTCAGGGGAAAATCCCTATTTGGAAAATGATCTTAAACTCACAGTAGAGAATAGAGAGAAAAGATCTTGTCTTCTGATGCTTACTACTTTCTTTTCCATACACACACACACACACACACACACACACACCTACCTTTGGAATCTGTCCTAGAACTAGCTCTTGTAGGCCAGGATGGCCTCGAACTCACATAAATCCACCTGCCTCTGCCTCCCGAATTCTGAGATTAAAGGCGTGCGCCACCACTGCCCAGCTACAACCTTCTTACTCAAAGTACTCATTCTCAGCATCCACATGATGAGGTTTTCCCTAATGTGTATCTTCGACTTCACCCAAGACTAACTGTGATGAAATCTGTATTTAATAAAATCCTGTGTGAATACTGTGTACTTTCCAGTTTGAGAGGTGCTGCCAAATAAAATACATATGCAGTGTTGCGGGAGCTCCTCCTGCTCTTTCAGCCAATAGCCACTGTGATACCAGCCCATTGGGGCATGGTCTCTCTCCCTTTAAAAAAGCGGCCACTTCCCTCTCCTCTCTCTCTTACTTCCTGCTCCGCTTCCGGCGACTAGACTCCCTTCCTGATTGTGCAGAGGGCTATTGTCTTGGATGGTGATCTGTAAGTTTTTTTCCCCTTTAAATAAATAACCATTCTATTAATCATAATTCCAAACTGGTGTGGGATTGTTATGACTTATACCTTCGCCTTCAATGCAGCAAGATGGAGACAGGCCGATTGGTCTTTGGTATCAGCTCTGTAGCTAGAAACCATGACTTTGAAAACATGGATTCTTTACCTGAGAAATATAGCATCTGCATTTGCATTTTCATATGTGAAAGATGGGGGTGATGAAATACCTTCATTTAGATTGTGGACAGATCAAATTATGCAGTGCAGAGCTTCTTGGCGACTACTTGGGATGAAGTTAAGACTTTTAAGGATTTTTTTTTACCACCATCATTAGGATTATGAAGGACAGTTGTCAGGATCAAATAAGACATGAATACTCAAGGCAGTTAGAGATGCCTTAAAGAGTCTTATGCAAATGTTAAGAGGTGTCTATTCTTTTACAGGTATTAAGAACCATTTCCATCCTAAAAGCCAACCATAAAATAAAAGTTATAGAAAAGAATCTAAAAGCTATGGTTAAGGGTAGATACCTTGAACCTAAATGTGACAGAGACCATCCTACAGAAAAGAAACAAATGGGTTTTCTTACTACTCAGTTCCTTTCCACTCAAAGTAGAAGGAAAAGAAAAACTGTATAGAGAGATAGTAAGAAAGTTTTAGTGAAACTGTTCTCTCATATCCCCAGGTACACTTTCCAGAAGTTTCTCCTACCCCTAAGGTTACTGGGGAGGAGGCTTCATGAGCATTTCCTAGGGCCTTCAAACTTTTCAACTAGAAGAATGGAAAATCTTGACTTTACCCAAGGCATATCACTGGCCAAGAAAGTGTCCAGCTGTCTTGGATAGGGAAATGAATGCAAGAAAAGTTTTCAGAAAAGATTCATATCACCTGGGCTCTGGGGGAAAAAAGCATCAGGAATATATTCCTAGAAGGGAAGGTGGAGCTTGAAAGACAAAGCAGAATGGGTCAGAGCTTTAAAAAATGGAAAAGAAAATCCAGAGTGAGATGCAAGGGAGGTCACTTGTCAGAGGAGTGGAAATTGAAACTGGTGAAATCAGTTTCTTGTCTCCCTTTAGAGTTAGTTGTTGGCCATTGGAACAAAATGTCTATTACATTCCTCATATTCTCTGTAGGATAAAATGAGCCATGAAGTATATTGTTGCTAATAAGTGTAAATATTAAATTTTTGCATTCCTAACTGTGCCATGGGGTTGTTTTCTGAAGTAGCCACTGGCCAGAGCATTGTTTGGTCTGTAGTGTGTTCCACCCAAAGGAACTTTAAAGGTGCCTACTGTCTGATGACTCTCTGAGTGGGAAGCTGCAGTTGACACATTTCTCTGTTCTCTAAGGGGCATACTTTCTCCTGAATTCCCACATGTCTTGCTGTCTACTCTACTTGTGGTCCTTTCAAGCGGAAGTAGAATCTCCTATATTGTCATTATCTACTCTTTGACCAGAGTGTGTGAATGGGAATGGTGTGGAGCATAAAAACCAGAAATAGTGTGTTTTGCTAAATGATTACTTTCCTGGAATCTCTAGGGCTCCCTATCACATCCCCCTGGCCTGCTGCTTACAAGGACAGTCACAGGGTGATTTCATGCACATTAGTCCTCATCTTCCAAAGACAGAGTCCCAGTTCAAGAATAATCTGGCCACCTATTAGCTCTGCTTTCCTGCCAGGATTTTGTTCACCATGGTTCTCTGTTCAGCTTCTATGTGAACATAATCAACCAACATCCGGGAATTAGCTTGCCCTTGGCATCATTACCTCATGCTCTTTTTCTAGGCATCCGTCAGCCACATGTACTCTCAGAAGGATGTGAAATCACCTTCATTTCTTTCCTAGATATCTGGCTGATTCTTATTCATTTTGCACAATGCACTTATTTTGTTTTGTAACCGGTGTAAGAAGTGTTTCATCATTCCACATTATATCTTAAAGAGCCATGTCTGAAGGCTTGGTTATCAGATTGTGAGTTATTAGGAAGTAGAGGCTCTTCAGAAAAGAGGTTATGTCATTGGAGAAGTGCTTGTGTGGGTGGTGGTTCTGTCTATGTGTTGCTTCTATTGGTTAATGAATAAAGAACTGGCTTGGCCTATAGCATGGGAGGAGGAAGGCAGAGTCAGACAGAAACCATGAAGCCGCCGAAGACAGATGTTGGGAACTTTAGCTAGTAAGCCACAGACACATGGCAATGCACAAATTAAGAGAAACTGGTTAAATTACTATGTAAGAGTTAGCCAATCAGAAGCTAGAGCTAAAGTGCCAAGCAGTGATTTAATTAATACGGTTTCTGTGTGGTTATTTTGGGGCTCAGCAGCTAGGAACAAAACTAAGAGCTTCTGCCAACAATGTTCCCATGAAAGAACAGTAAAACTTCAGTTTCTTTCCTGTCTCCTCGTCTGCTACCTTGACATTAGCAACTTTCCCCCAATATGTGTTTCTGCAATAATGCTCTACTATACCAGAGACAAAAACATTATGGTCAACTAACCATGCACTGATGCCTGTAAGAATAGGAGCCAAAGTAAATCTTTCTTGATAGTGTCAGCATTTTATCTCAGAGACAGAACGCCATTAACTACACATGCCCTTCTACTTACATTAGGTATCTTCTTCGTGTTTGTGTTCTCTGGATATTATTATTATAGCCAATCATCTCTTCTTCTTCTTCAATAAATATTATAAGCTCTATAAAGGACTGAAGACTTTCTGATCATATCTGTATGAATTTCTAATGTGTGGTAAATAATTGGCACAAGTGAAACATATATTGAATGGATTAGTGAATGGTTTATAGTTATGTTCTGGATCCTCCTTGAACTCAGTGCCCCATTTTGGATAAAAATAATTATCAAAATTATTAAAAAATTTGGGATCTATTCCTATATAGACATTTTGTCATAAAACTCTTATTTGAGCTATTAAAAATGTATTAAAAAATACATTAGTGAAAAGAGTGAGGTAAATGAATATATACACAAGAAGCCTGGCCAAAGATTTTTGTTTGTTTGTTTTTGTTTTTGTTTTTGTTTTGAGAGAAAATCTCACTATGTAGATCTGGTGGTAAAGGAACTCCCTATGTAGACCAGACTTGCTTTGGCCTCAAACTCACAGAGATCTGCCTGCCTCTGCCTCTTCAGTTCTGGGATTAAAGATATGTGCCACCATACCCTGTTTGACAAAAAGAATTTTAATTAATGAATGAGAATGTGTAAGTACACGAGTTATCGTATCATAAAAACCATGTTATGGAAAAGACTTGGGAATAGCTGGAGACCAATTGCATTAAGAAACATGCAGTTAATTCCAGGTAAGGTGCGCAGCAAAGCTGATAGCTCATGAAGAATATCTCCATATCCACCAGATGTGACTACTTTCAAAGAAAAAGAATGCTTACTTGGTTTAAAATAAATTGTAGAACTTTTAGTATCCTGAAAATAAAATTTGAATCCACCACAACAGGATAACATGCCATGAAGTTCGCAGAAGAGCAAGCACACCTGTATCTAACATTCTGTTGAGACTAATTGACTGATTACAACCTCTGTGATTGTGGGGAGCTGAATGCTTCAGGGCTACAGCCAAAATATCACGGGAAATCTTTAGAACCCTTATTAGCCATCCAATATCCTCCTCTGAGTTTGACCTAAGATCATTGTAACTTTTAGCCAAATCCCTTTGGATGATCCAAAAGGCCATGGACTTCCATCGGATATTTTGAAATAATAATCCTACACCACAGGATTAGGCACCAGAGTGTTGGTGCCAGGCCATCATGAACCAAATGTCCTTGAAGTCATTTGACCTTTATTCAAGACTGTGACTCTGACAGAATGTTTTGATAATCACTGGTAAGCAATCATCTACAAGAACTATGCCTTCCTTCCCAACCTCACATTCTATTTACTTTTTGTTTTGTTTGACACAGGTGTCCACATTTTGATTGTGACAACTTTTATACTGGAAACATAGGAACAAAATCAAATACCTCTCAGAATCAAATGTGAAAGCAGGCCAGGTCATCAGGAGTGGGGGAGAGTATTTTCTGTTCCCAAAAGCTATGTCAGAAAAAAATTGGGGAGCAAGACAACTTAGAGCCTAAACCTTAAGGACAAACTTCTCTCTGTTTTGTCCTTGGTATCCTTGGCTGCACAGTTTCTCGCCTGAGTTGGATGCAGGTTGCCAAAGAAGGTGGATATATCAGAGAAAACTAGAGATGCTAAAATTTTTGTTTAGTTAAACAAAATGTAAATATTTGAAATGAATGTGTAAATGTCCATTTGTTATATTATAATCTCATGCTTTATCTTCATTTCTGATTGCTGTTTAATCAGCAATAGCTTGGAACATTTCATCTTTTAGCTTCCTCCTCTGTTAAGCAAGTAATGATCTATAAACAAACACTTAAATAAGGGCTACTTAAAGGGACCTTTATCCTTCTGTAATGTTAAGAATCATTTCAAGATGCAAATGAGTTCACCCTGTAATTTTAAAGTAGGCTATTCACAATCTCTATTTACCTCTTCTGTTTAGAACTTAATTGCACATGATAGAGTATATATTAGCTTTCCATTGATGCTGTAATAAATTACTATACTTGACAGCATAAACACAAAACTTTATTTCTTATTAGCTCATATTTCTATATGTCAAACATCCCATTTTAAAAAACTCAGCTCAAACAAGGTATGGCCAAGATGGATACCTGGGGTTTGTTGATCAGCAAGCTTAACTTAATGGGCAAATTCCAGGTCTCAGTGAAAGACCTTGGTTCAAAAATAAGCTAGTACCTGAGAGACCACTCGGTGGGTAAGGGTACCTGTCACCAAGCCTAAAGATCTGAGTTCAATCACCAGAACCTACATGATGGAAGGAGAGAACTGACTTTCATTAATTGACCTGTTTCTACCACATATGTACGGTGGCATGCTCGCTTATGTGCATCTGGCTTATGTGCACACTATGCATGAGCACCTGCATGAGCACCTGCATGTGCACGTGCATGCACGCATACAGGCACATAAACACACACACACACACACACACACACACAGAGGCTCCTGTAAAGATAACCTACATAGAGATAATATTTATTATTCTAAGACCTATCTCAAACAAGAAGGTTAAAACATCTAATGAACTACACTTATTAGCTCTTCTTTCATATCTGCAAGCCTGTATTTATTTTTGAGAAAGACTCACAGACAAGATTGGAGCCATGCTTACAGTTAAAATATAAGTTTTGACCTTATGACCTGTGTGTAGTAAGAATTCTCTTGACCATTTTATCTTGCTTTATCTTATCTGTAAGTCCTTTCTCATCTACAAACTTGTCCAATGTACCTGCAAACCCCTTTACAGAGAAAAAATATCTTTGAGTAAAAGCATAACTCATTTTAAGTTAGAGACAGATCACATTCCTTGAACAATGTACCTTCAAATGACACAAAAAAACATATAGATTTAGCTACTATTAATGGGTATTCAAGGCCTCTCTCTTACTATTGTTTAAGCATGTATTTTTTCCTGCAATCAGCCTTAATGACTTAACCTAAAATGGTTTTTCTATAGCATGAGTGAAATCTTGGCTACATAGGAGTAGAAAGAAGTCCACGGTGAAACTCCGCAGGTTGCATCTGGAGACTTGGATTTACATTTCCTGCTGCCAGTGATAAAGACCACTTTCCGTTCTTCTCACCATAGGCCTCCCTAGCTTCAAACTCAGTGCACCAAAGTCTTCTTATTCACACCCCTGCTTTCTCCTTTTCTACTTTCTCCTTCAGCCTGTCTTAGAGGGAAATTACTTATTGATACTCCTGAAATCACACCAAGGTCTTTGGAGCCAGGGGCTCACAAGAAACCTGTCTTCCTCCATCCTCCTTTCATCTGAGTGTTTCCTCTATTTTAATAGGACACAGAAAGGTCACCTGGATGCCTTGATGTTAACTAGTCATTTTCCTGTTCGCTTTCTATATCCCTCACCAGGAAAGAACTAATCCACCGCTCACTCTTCCTTTCTGCTTCCTTTTACCCTTTCCTGTCAATACAGCCACCCACGCGTGCCGAGTTCATTAGAGTCTTTTATGGCTCAGTTCTACAATCAAAAATGAAGCCTACCAGGACCTTTAAATTAAATGCGTTGTAGTGTCCTTTAATGATCTCTACAGAAAAGAAAAATTGGCTCCAGACTCCGTACCCCTTTCCATCTGCCCTTCCCACGACTGCTCTTGAAGAAGACACATCCCTGGGCAAGAAAAGTTAGGAAATTAGATAAAAGGAAATAAAGTGTCAGTAACAGAGGAAGAAATCAAATAAAAACAGAGGTCTTTCGACTATTTTCTCAAGTTACCATCGTAGAAAAACATGAATTTCTGCAACCAAGCTGAACTTGAGTCTTACAGTGTCGGGGTGGGATGGGGATGAGTGCACTAAGATGAACTGGGATGTTCCAGGCACAAGAGAACTCAACCCAGTGCTGGAACCCAGATAGCAAGGAAGAGTTCAGGGCCACCACCCCTCAGATGGTAACCCCATAGGCTGTTTAGTTCAAACTAAAAGAATTAAAAAACAACAGATACTGACAGGGGCTTTGCCCAAATGTAGTAACTGAACGCAGTGAATTTGTTCCTTACTGAGGGCAAAGCCTATAAACATAGCTAAGAGATAAACAATGAAGAAATGCTTAGTACTTGCAACAAGCAAAGAGTATGCTAGAGGGAATTCTCAGAGCAAGCTCCTCAACAAACCAAGAAAGTAGGTATTACGGTTTAAAGAGTAAAAACCCGCAAGGCTCTTATATTTGAATGCTTGGATCATTAAGGGGTAGTACTACTTGACATGGATTAGAAGGTGTGGCTTTGTTGAGGTAGGTGTACCCTTACTGGAGGATTCTGAATGTTCAAGCCAGGCCCAGCATCTCTCTCTACCTGCTGCCTACAGATCCAGATGTAGAGTCCTCATTTACTCTTCAATACCGTGTCTGCTTGAGTATCACCATGCTCCCTGCCACAATAACAGATTAAACCTCTGAAACCGTAAGCAAGTCTCAATTAAATGTTTTCTTTTGAAAGAGTTGCCATGGTCATGGTGTGATGTGGGCACTGTGAATAGGCGTCGCCTTTACTGGTTGATGAATAAAGCTGTTTTGGCCTATGAGGGCAGAATATCGAGAGGCAGGAGATCCAAGCAAAGATACAGGGAGACAGAAGGCAGGGTTGAGAGATGCCAGCAGCCACTGTAGAAGCATGATGTAAGGTAACAAGCCACAAGCCTCATGGTGATACGTAAACTAATAGAAATGGGTTCATTTAAATATAAAAGCTAGCCAGTGAAAGGTCTGTGTTGTTGGTCAAACAACTATAATTAATATTAAGCCTCAGAGGGATTATTTTATAAGTGGTGTGTGACCCGGTGGGACACAGAAAAGCTTTTGGCTACAATGATGTCTCTTCACAGACTTAGAAGAAAGACGAGACAGTAGAGAACTTTGGAAGGTAAAGGTATACTCACTCGAACGGGAAAGATTCCCTGACACAAAAAGTGGGCACATTTCTGAACACCCTCAGTTTAAGATCATGTATCTCATGTTTAAAACAGTATGGACAGAACAGTTCTGGATGGGTGACTGTGGTATTTGAGCTGGTTCTTTGTAAGGTTCTCTGGAGGGAAGACAAACATGAAGGAGGAGGAAGAAAAGAGAAGGAGAAAGAGGAAGGGAAAAGGTAAGAGGGAAAAGAAATAGGAAAAAAAATAACTTTCAGTGTGTTTGAGTTAGTCAGAAAGTACCTCTCCCATCAAATACTGGATATTTTAATCCCCAAAAGTAATGCCCAAGGAGTTAATACCTCTGTTTGTGCTTTAAATACAAACTCACGTAGGAACCAAATAGTTATTTCTGGCCCCTTTCCTTGGTTTTCTGTTGGAGGAGGCTGCTTGTTTGTCCCGGTCACCCAGAATGGAAATAATCACACAGAAACTATATTATTTAAATCACTGCTTGGTCCATTAGCTCTAGCTTCTTATCGGCTAACTCTTACATATTAATTTAACCCATTCTATTAATCTGTGTATTGACACATGGCTGTGGCTTACCAGCTAAAGTTCCGGCATCCGTCTCTGGCAGGTTCTCTCTGACTCTGCCCTTCTTTCTCCCAGCATACAGCCTAGCTTTCCCCACCTAGTCCTGTTCTTCCCTGCCATAGGCTCAAGGCAGTTCTTTATTCATTTACCAATAAAAGCAACACACAGACAGAAGGACCTCCCATACCAGTTTTCTTTTAACTAAACTCATATCTTGTTTTGAAATAATAAACTCTGTCAATATGCCTGGACAGACTTTTGTTACCCAGCAGTGTTTTCCATTTCAGTGTTCAGTCCCAGTCAGTATTCCAAATGTAATAATCTATAACCACTTGTAGAGTTAATATGCCCAAGAGACTCTGTCCCCGGCCTTCACATAGTCTCCAAGCGCATGGAATTCCACTACATAAACTATTATTCTCCAGATATTTGTCTGCATGCCCAGCTCTTCTCTGTCTCATTGAAATGGGGCTTTTATATAAACCTCATAAATAATTTTGACGAATGGGTAATCACACTATACTCTTGCCTCTAAGCCTATAATGCATCCGTGTGTCTACTGCCCTGTTTAATCTGTCCACGATTAGTTAATTGCAACAAACCTTCAGAAAGTGGAGGGAGGCTCTTTCCCATCACCCCTACACCTGATAATCTTCATTGGCTGAGACAAACTTTCACAATCTGTCCATTGGTCAGTTACTATAAAAACTGATGTGGTTGTTTGAAAGAACATGGACCCCAAAAGCAGTGGTACTGATGCGGCCTTGTTAGAGTAAGTGTAACCTTGTTGGAGAAAGAGTGTCATAGTAGGGGTAGGCTTTGAGGTTTCCTATGTTCAAACTACACACAGTGAGAGAGACCACTTCTTATTACCTGAAAGCCAAGATATAAAACACCCAGTTACTTTACCAGCACCATGTCTGCCTACACACTACCCTGTTGCACCATGATGATAATGGACAAAACCTCTGAAAATATAAGCCACCCCGATTTAATGTTTTTCTTTTTTAAGAGTTGCTATGGGTATATATCCAAAGGATATTCAATCGTGCCACAAGGACATGTTCATAGCAGCTTTGTTTGTCATAGCCAGAACCTGGAAACAACCTAAATGCCCCTCAAAGAATGGATAAGGAAAATGTGGGACATTTACACAATGGAGTACTACACAGCAGAACAAAAAATAGTGACATCTTAAATTTTGCAGGCAAATGGGT
>NC_022013.1:56933378-56947528 GCF_000317375.1 Microtus ochrogaster
GTTAAGATCTTCCCTGGTAAGCCAGCTCGTGGTGCTGCTACACAGAATATTAGAAATGGGTTAGATCAATATGTAAGAGCTAGCCAATAAGAGGTTAGAACTAATGGGCCAAGCAGTGTTTAAAAGAATACAGTTTCCATGTAATTATTTCTGGGCATAAGCTAGCTATGCGGGCTGCAGGGTGCCAGGGACGCAGCTCTGCTGCACATATTGCAACACCAATGCATAAGACAAGTCCCATTGCTGTCTTCACAGAAATTTGCATAGCAAGCTCCTCAGAAGTGCATTGCCATACAGGTACAGCTGCTTCTAGACATGAGAAGGAGAACCAGGCTCTTCAGGATGGTTACCCTTTCCGAGCTATGCCCAAAGCAGACAGTAATCTAGCACCTGTCATGTGACAGCCTGATATTTGCCCAGAGCAAAGGCTAACTCCATGGCCCACTCCTGTTATGTAGAGTCTTCTATTTCCTCATGCAAATTCAAGTTCACCTGAGCTTGTCAGAAAAGGTGGAGACATTCCAAAGGAAGATTTAATGTAGAGACAGCATGGTTTATCTTAAGGATAAATGAGATTCCAGTCATTTACAATACATAACGAAATCTGATCTTGCTTAGGATTTTGGGTAAGACAGTGATTTGAGCACAGAAACCTAACTGACTTTCTCTCTATTAATTCCATTAGGAGGATTTATAGGTAATAAAAATAAGGGAAGTTTTAATTAGGCCTGGGTTGCTATCAAGAGTGAAAAATAAACTTGAGGGATTTCTAAATTATGCCATATTTTCATCCAGGGGAAAATCAAGAAGCATGAATTTCTGACTCTCCAGAAGGGCAACCAATGGCCTGGTACAGCATGGTCAAATGAGCACTCTCTTGTGAAAAAATTTTGGATAGGGAACTTGACAAAATCTTCTCTGGTGGTATCCACAGATGCAGGAAGGGTTCTGATGGGGACAGCTGGGAATGTTATTCCCAGCTCAGCACGGAAGGCAGAAAAGTTAAGGCAAGAATCTGCTTCCAGCAAGAAGGAACTACACCTCCCTCCAGAGTCTACAGTGTTCACAGAGAGCACTGAGGACACTTGAACCCATCACTCATCACAAGAGGAGTCAGGTTAGAGGCAGGACCAGTCACAGGCTACAGCTTGCCTCCTCTTCTCTTTTCCGACCCTGGCAGTCAGTTCCAGTGAAAGCAATTGTACAATATCCCAAGCTGTGAGCCTGGAGGAAAAAGCCAGTGCAGCCAGACTGGGCTGTTCCCTGACCATAAGTGTTGCCAGTAGTAGTCCAGTTTTACAGATGAAAAAAATTAGGTACAACCCCAGAAGCTTCCTGGCTGTGTATAGTGTTATTTAAAACTAAGACTCTGCACATGGCAGTCCTACTCTAAAGGATAAATTCTTACTGCATCGCATTGCCTCTCCCAAGAAAAACTCTAGAGAGTGCCATGACTTGAATCCAGGTGTGACTGGAAGCCATTGAGGTAGCTGGCCCAGGTACTATATTTTCCGAAGAAGAGAATACAATGAATATGCCACACCCAGACATTTCACTTTGGCAATGGAGAATTTTGAGCTAAAGGAGCTTCCATTAACTAGCCAAAATGGACTTTGGAGCTTGGTCTGCCATAAAGCCTCCACTCCTGGGTTTTAACAGTCCTGAAGAAGACTAAAAGTTGACATCAAGATGAGTTTGCACAAAGAAATCTTATCAGCTGCCCCATATTTACCTCCCTACAACTTATTTTTGTGACAAGGTTTGTCTGTGTTGTAGCCCCCGAATATCCTGGAACTCACTCTGGAGAGCAGACTGGTCTTGAACTCAGAGATCAGACTGCCTCCCAAGTACTGGGAATAAAGTCATAAGCCACCACCACTGTGTGGCGCTTTTTGGTGCGGGAGAATTATCTGTATTCTGTTAATCATGTTTTAAATAAACGCTGATTGGCCAGGCAGGAAGTATAGGTGGGTCAACTGGACAGGAAGTAGAGACAGAGTGATAAAAACAGGAGAATTCTGGGAAGGAGGAAGACCATTCTTGCATTCCTGCCCAGTCCACCAAAGAAGCAGGATGTGACCTGCTCACTGAGAAAGGTACTGAGCCATGTGGCTAACATAGATAAAAATAAGCTACAAGAGCTAATAAGAAGACTGAGCTAATGGGCCAATCAGTTTATCATTAATGTAGACTCTCCGTGTGATTTTTCTTTGGGACTTGCAGGCTATGGGGTACCAGGTGGGACAGAAACCACAAGTTGGCCCGCATGTTACAGTTCTTAGATAGTTCTTCCTTGAGTTACTTCCCAATAGTTACCACCCTTTCCTAGAATGACACATAACCTTCTGAGGTGACTTTTTCTGTCTTCTCGGTAAAATTTGCATCCTTGTCAAAACATAATAATTAACATTTTCTCCAATTCATTTCTTTTTTCAGTTTAATTAGAAAAAAATAATTCAAGTCACTAAAGGTAAAGGAAAGAAAATACAAAGGTTTTCTTCCTTCCCCACAGTAAAAGACATCACAGAGAAGATATAAAGCACATGCAGGATTTCCCAAGATAAGTTCCCCTTCTCCCAGGCTGTAACAAAGTGGATTTGTTTCATCAGTATTATGCATGTGTATTCATGTGCTCACATGTGCATGCACACACACACACACACACACACACACACACACTAAGGGATTTAGTTGCAGATTATCTCAGTTCTCCATATAACCCCGAAAAGCTACCATTTCCCTTAAAGAATCATTGAGTACTACTAATTGCAGGATTTGGTCTGTTGTGATAGCAAAAAGTGACATAACACTTGAGAAGACCACACTGGACTGTCAGGGAAAAGATGCACAGTCTTGAGAAGCAGAATCTCAAGAGGGTTCAGCATCCCCTCATCACTGAGGTGTATTATGAATGTTAGCCTGGAGGCAGCTGGTCATTGCACATGTGGAGCAATTCAGTTGCTTGGCGTCACACAGCAGAGTGAGACAAACCGGTTGCTGTTACCAAAGGAAGAAAAGAGTAGAGAATATACGATAGAGACAAAGACTCTCTTGCTCTCTAAAGCAAGGTATATGGTCCCAGGTTATTCAGAGGATGAGATGAGAGATCCCAAGAGAAGTAACTCTGATTCAAACATTCAATGAACAGGAAACTTAGGGCTGGTTTCCCGTGTTGTATGCGTATGTGTGTGTGTGTTCATGTGTGGAGACACATGGAAAAGCCAATGGTGAGATCTCCCTTTTTGATTATCCATCTTATTTGTATCCATATGTGTGATGTATGCATGTGTTCATGTGGGTATGTGTGTAAGCATATGGCAATATACATGAACACACACTCCCATCTGTGAAGGCCAGAGGTCAAACAAAGTGTCTTCCTCTATTGCTTTCCACATTAATTTTGGTACAGGGTTTCAAAACCTAAGTTTACAAATACAGCCGGGCTGGTTAATCCATGACCTCAAGGAACCTGTATGTTTCTGCCACCTGTACACCCTAGCACTGCGGTTACAGATGAGGTCTGGCACACTCCAAACAGGACTTACACATGAGTGTTGCCACACTCACCTTCCCATGTATGTTCCAGTAATTCAAACGCAGCCCTCATGCTTGTGTGATAAGCACTTTATCAAGTGCACCATCTCCCAGGCCTTGACACCAGACTGTCTAGCACAGGGATACTACTGTTTTTACTCCATAATAACAAAAGATTTGGGTATGTTAGCCAAGTACTTTTCATACTACATAGACCCATTCTACCCTGATCTACTCCAGTTTATTTTCTGCATATCAGCACAGCATCTAAAGTATATTTTATTTCATAAAGAAGTTCAGGCAGTTCCATAATTTCAGCGCTTTACTCGCTGGCTCACCATCCTGCCAGAATCAAATGCACCTCCACTTATATGGTTTTAGAGATGACTTCATTTTTATTGTCTTCTTTGCCCACTAGGCTGCAGTTCCACTGATGGAATCTTCTTCCCACTTTCCAAACATGAACCGGTAGGACTTTTGCATGAACAGTTCCGTCACTCAAAGGTCCCCCATGTATTCTTTCAGTTCATCCCTTAGGTTCACCAAGCCCCTTTTTCTCCACACTCCCTCCTGAACAATCCATCAAAACTGGTGAGCCCTTCGAGCTGATCCTCCTTCCCCTGTCTCCTGCTCAGCTTTAGTCGCCATTGGACAAATTTATCATCTCTCTCTTCTATTTACATCTTTGTTGCTTGCCTATAAAATATTGTGAGATGCAGTCTTCTATACCTGGATACCAAGACCAATGTTGACACAAAGAGCCGATCAATAATACATGTTACTGATTCTTCTGTTTTATTTCCATTCTTTCTTACAACTACAGTGTCTCATTTCTAGAAAAAAAGGATAAGAAATCTATTTTCCTAACCAAGAGAGACAAGTCACAGCTCCCCACACCATGCCACCACCACAGGTACCAGCTGCTCTACCTGTTAAAGCCACACTAAGAACATTTGCTTTCTCCACTTCATTTTCTGCATCTTTGCAACCTGCATCCTTCCGAGCTCTGCATCCATCTCTCAGACTAGAAGGAAGCCGAAAGTAATGGACCATTCCCCATCGGTGGCTGCCTTGTCTTTGGGCTAATATCTCCACGTCCTGAGTAAATAAATGCGTAAGTGTGGCTATATGCTTTGCAGCCAGGGGCTGGTATATTTATAGGCACCTGAAAAGCTTTATGATCCTTTATGGCAGTCAATACATAATAAATAATAACATACTGACAGATGATTGCTATATGATGGTTGCTGTGATGAACCACTCAGGCGAAAGAAATAACCACAAGCAGATAGAAAAGCAAACAAAGAAACAATCTGTTGTACTGCACCTAAAAATAAATCTGGGAACACAGAGAGACTCATCAGTGATTGAAATACTTTGTTGACTGTGCCACAGGGATAATAGGTGTGTTTAAATGTGTCCTTTTTTACATAGCTTTGATGTGCTCTGCCTGGATCTAACACTTTAGCCCTCACAGTCTCGTCAAGGCAGAAAAGCCACCCTTGGGCTGGGGACAGGGCAAGCTCTGTCTTTTTGTGTTCCTTTGTGGTTTGAAGCCATGAGTCAAGGTCATTTTGTCCAAGGAACATTCTGAATCCAGCAGGTCAGCAACTGGATGCTCAGAAATGGAAAATAATTGAATAAGGAGCTGTGTGATTTTTAACAGCCCCTTCTCAATAAATAGGGAAGTATCATATAGCTTTTGTCCCAGAAAAAAACGAATATTACTGGATGTCTGAATGCCTGACAGCAACAGAACACATAGTATGGGAGGCAAAATTGGATTCTATTCAAACAGGATGGCTATACTGTATCATTCCATTTATAGAACAATCTTGGAATTGCAAAATTATAGTGATGGAAAACAGATTGGTGTTGCCAGCACTTAGGGCAACAGGGGAGAGTTGTGGCTATAGAGAAGCAGTACTAGGTGTTTTCTGTGCTGCAATGGAAGAATTTATAAATTGACTGTGGTGATGTTGATGCAAATGTGTATAGGCAAAATGAATTCCATTCTACAATACAAGCAACCACACCACCACCACCAGACATTGTAAAAGCAACAAAATAAAACAGAAAGCTTATAGTTTAACTGGTAATATTGTATCAGTACCTGTTTCCTGGCTCTGAAAATATGTTCTGGTATGTAAGGTATTGTTGTTGGGTGAAAGCCAGGTGAAACAAACATGAAAACTGTCTGAATTCTTTTGGTAACTTTGCTAAGTCTTAAATAATTAAACATAAAACATTTTAAAAATGAAAAATAAAGAATGAAACTCCAGTGCATACACACACACATACCAGAAACATATACATGTACACATACACAAACAAACACACACACACACATACAGATGCACACATACACACACACATATAACGCATACACATACACACATCACACATACACACACACATATATACGCCTCTATTAACTCTTCATAGATATGGATGTAATAGAAACTATTTTAAGGTGGTGAAAATCAAATAGTAGCAAGAATGTTGGGAAAGAAGACCAAAATTTAAAATTTCAGCAGATGGTTTTATATTTGTGTGGTGATATTTTTCTCTAGTAGTCCCTGGACTGATTGCAGGGACTTAGATTGATTAGACTTAGATGTGGCCATGAGCATACCCTGAAATATGCAGGAAAGCTTTCTACTTTTGGCACTGGGGGATACAATGATGCTTCTCAAATCTTGCAGGAAATCCGGATATCCTCTGTATTGTGGTTCTCTGTTCTTTTCCTCCAGCCTCTAGTGGGCAGCCCCAAGCAACAATAAGGAGCCTCTCAAAGGCCTCTCACTCAGTGCTATGAGGCAGCTATCACTGTTACCTGTGCCATAGTTCTCTTAACCTAAGACAAAATACAGATTCAGAGGCTCCAGCAAGCAGAAAAATAAATCCACAGGACTTCACAGCAAAAGCATGAAAGAGAAGTGTTCATTTAGAAGCTCTTAAAATCCAATGGACTTACTGTTCCCAGAAGGCTATGGAGGGAATGAACGTTAGAAAACCGTGACCAATAAACCTTGGGTTATATCTCCTGGCCTCAGTTTTTAAGCTGCATGGCCATAAGTGTGGTTCTAATGGGTATTCTAAACAATTTGGAAAATTGAACTTGCTTGTTGTCCCAATGTCAGATAATCATAGGAAAGCACACAGGACCTGATGAGCAACACTGTACGTCACTAGAGTGAGCTAACATCTTTGAGCCCAAACCTACAGAAACCTGCTTGAAATTCATAGCTAGAGCCTAACCAAGTGAAACCGTGGTATTAAAATTCAACAGCAATATTTGCCCTTTTCCTGCTTGCCTTTTTTCTTTCCTACCTTTTTTTCCTCTCTTCCTTCCCTCTCTTTTTTCTTCATTGCATTTTTTTCATTCATCTCACAGGGACTCATTGTATAGTTCAACCTGGTCTAAAACTTGCTATATAGCCCACCAACTCAAGATCAGCAAGCCACAACCCACCAAGTACTGTGATTACAAGTGTATGGGAACACATCCGGCTTACCTACCTATCATACATTTTAAAGAAGACCCTTAGCATCAGCTATCTTCAGAATGTTTAGGATAGAATTCAAAATTATACAGCACAGAAAACCAAAAAAACTCTTAATGAACACATAGCAAGACAACCCAAATGCAGAGTACTAAGGTGGCCTGTTGTCAGCATTCTATGTGAAGGATGGTAGAAAAGTCATTATATGGATGGCTCAATAAGCATCAGTAAGCACTCTTGAAACAAACGATGAACCAGTAAAATCAGCAAAGGTAAACCAGGCAAAGTTGGATATGGTGGCACATACTAGCCAGCCAGGGACTTAGGAAGCTTAAACAAGAGGATCATAGGTTCGAGGGCTATACAGCAATACCCTGTCTCAAACAAAACAAAATGAAAAATTACAGGAAAATATAGAACTGAAAAATGCAACAGCAAAATGCCGAACTCACTGGATGGGAAAGGCAGCAACAGCAGAAGGGGGAAATGAGATTGGGGTGAGGGTAAGAGAATCCCAAAGACTTTTGTGACATTAACAGAGGAGTACACATTCATTTCATAAGAATCCTATGAACAGAGCAAACTTTTGTTAAATTTAACAGCTTATTATATTCACATCAAGTATTTAAAATAAATTCAATGACTGAAGCAAAAGAAATTTTTGTCTTAAATGAATAATTTTTTTTTTGAGACCGGTTTCTCGGCAACTTTGGAACATGTCCTGGAAGTCACTCTATAGACAAGAGTGTCCTCTAACTCATGGAGATTAACCTGTCTCTGCTTCCCAGTGGATTAAAGGTATATGCCACCACTGCCCAGCTTTATTGGAATAATTTTTAATGTATATAGTTACACCATGATATGAAAGCTTCATAAAATCTCATAAAGATGGGATGCTAATAGAGCCTGTGTAATTGTAAATTTCCTAATGATGAATGATAACTTTCAGATGAAGTGGTAAATACTTCAACTGTTTTGAGAAAGCAAGGTAACCATATTTGTGATACTAACCACTGAATCCCACATATTAAAATATGACATGAAAACAGCCTAAAATTCATTCAATAAAAGCAAGAAGGGAGACACATCAGTGATATTTAGAGGAAACAGAAAATTAAATGATTGCACTAAACCTATTAGTAACTATGTTAAATACAATTATTCTAAGTACGGAAGTTAGATAAGAGAGACTTTCAAATTGGATTTTTAAATGACCCAACTATATGCTATCTAAAACAAATTTAGTTCTAATATTGCAAAATAGGATAATTAAAACCAACAGGCTAGGTTATTTTATCTTATAAAATATTAACCCAAGAAAACTAGAGTTTATATATTGTTGTCAGAGAAACAAAAGTCATACTACAGAAACTTCCATAGATTAAGAAAGGTGTGTTTGTATTTTCTGTCTCTTTGTCTCTCTGTCTTTCCCTGTGTGTCTTGGTTGTTAGGAGACAGAGGATCACGTTGCATTTTGACCAAACATCCACCAACAAGATATAATAATTCTATATGCACAATTAACAGCAATGTAGTGATGGAGGAAGGTCATTGGTTAATTACAATAAAGAAACTGCTTGGCTCTCATAGGTTAAAACATAGGTGGGTGGAGTAAACAGAACAGAGCTCAAAATCGACAGCTCTGCTCTCTGGAGCAGATGCCATGCTCCCCTCTCCCGGGCACACGCGATGAAGCTCCGACCCAGGATGGACGTAGGCTAGAATCTCCCTGGTAAGCCACCTCGTGGGCTACACAGATTATTAGAAATGGGCTAGTCCAGGTGCAAGAGTTAGCCAAGAAGAGGCTAGATATAATGGGCCAAGCAGTGTTTAAAAGAATACAATTTGTATGTTGTTATTTTGGGGCATAAGCTAGCCAGGCAGCCAGGGTGCCGGGGCTGCAGCCCTGCCGCTCATATTGCAACAGAATGGTTCCCAACGTGGGGTGCCAGGTGATGGCGTAAGTCACAAACAATGCCACACCAGTTTGGAATTATGATTAATAGGGTGATAATGATTTAAAGGGGAAAAAAACTTACAGATCACCGTCCCTTACAACAGCCCTCTGCACAACCAGGAAGGGAGTCTAGTCGCTGGCGGAGCAGGAAGTGAAGAGAGAGAGGAGAGGGAAGTGGTCGCTTTTTTTAAGGGAGAGAGACCACGCCCCAATGGGCTGGTATCTCAGCTGCTATAGGCTGGAGGAGCGGAAGGACCACCCACAACAATGTAGTTTTAAAATGTAGTAAAATATTCAGATTAATAGTTGTAAATGTCATTGTGCTTAAATGTGATATAATTGGAAGATAGTGAGATTACTAATTAAATAAAACTAAAACCAGTCACTAGGTGTGGTGACACACACACTTAATCTCAGCACTCAGAACTCAGGAGGCAAAGATAGGCAGTTCTTCGTAAATTCAAGGCCAACCTGTTCTATAGTGAGCTCCAGGATAGCCAGAACTATATAGAGAAACCTTGTTGCAAAAAATAAATACAATTCGTGCCAAGAAAATAGGTAGACTAGCTGAAGATATTTACCTCTCTCTCCATTTCTGCTAATTCTACTCCCCTAGTCTTATCCCCAGCTTTTTAGCAAACCTTCTACTCTGGCCTCTTCTCACACTGTTCCACATTCTCAGGGACTAACTCAGCAGATGATGACAGAAGGCCTGCTTCCTTCCCTTTTGTGAAGACACTCCACTGCTTCCCAGCCCTTCCACATCTCTGAGTCTCAGGTCCCAAAATTCAGAAACACACTTTACCCGGTACCTCCCATGGCCACATCTATCACAACCATATAAGATTTTTCTACAGGCAGCACACAACCTTCACACTCTTCTAAGAATCAGAGAGGAAACAGAAACCAGGAGACAAAACACCCAACCAACAAAGATAAGAATCTAGAATCACAGTCTTCCCAATCCCAGATACCTAGATGCCATTATAAAAACACAATCAAGAATAGACAGAAAAAAATGTGTTCTTGATAAAGTCCAGCAACCCTGAGTTTTGCAACATAGCTAATGTACAAGAAAGAAACCTTAAAAGAGCCTTTATGAATATGATAGAAGTTCATAAAGAGTAAATGAATAAATCTCTTAAAGAAATCTATGAAAACACAAAGAATAGGTAAAAATCAATAAAACTGTTCAAGACCTAAAAGCAGAATTAGAATCAATATAGAAAATTCAAACTGAAGGAAATCAAGAAATGAAAAATCTAAGAACTCAAAGAAGAACCAGAAAGGTAAGCTTCACCAACAGAATATACAAGATGGAATTCAGGCTTCCAGTGTTGAAGACAGGATAGAAGAAATGGATATATTGGTCAAAGAAAATGTTAAATCTAAAAGACTTCTGACACAAAACATTGAGAAATCAAGGACAATGTGAAAAGATCTAACTTAAGAATAGTAAAAATAGAGGAAGGAGGAGAAGCATAGGTGAAAGGAACAGTCAATGTTTTCAACAAAATCACAGAATAAAATTTTCCTAAACTAAAAATAGAGAAGTCCATAAAAGTACAAGAAGCATATGGAAGACCAGATAGACTAGAACAGAAAAGGAAGCCTCCTCAAGACATAATAATCAAAACAATAAATGTACAGAACAAGTAAATAATACTAAAATCTGCAATGGAAAAAGACCTATGAACTTATAGAGGAAGCCCTATTAGAATAAAGCCTGACTCCTAAATGGAAGCTTTAAATCCCTAAGGACCTGCACAGATGCTCTAACGACACTCAGAGACCACAGATGTTATGTCAGACTACTATACCAGTAAAGCTTTCCATCACCACAGACAGAGAAAATATGACATTCCATGGTAAAACAAAATTTAACCATTGTCTGTCTACAAGCATAGGCTTACACAAAATGCTAGACGGTAAACTGCAACCTACAGAAAGCAATTACACAAAAAAAACAAAGGAAATAAATAATCTCTAACCATCAAATTCAAAAGAAAGCACATGTTACATACACACACACACACACAGAGACAACATCAAGAAAATAGTACAACTAAACAATCAATAGATTGATATCTGAACATCAACAGTCTCAATTCTTCAATAAAAAGACACAGACTAACACAATGTATCAATGTGGAAACAGGATCATCCTTCTGCTGCATCCAAGAAACACACTTTAACAAGGATAGTGAAAACCATGGGGTAAAGGGTTGGATGTTGTAAGGAGGGCCTGCTTGTTCATCCCAGATGCCTTAGCCCAGAAATTGTATTAATTAAATCACGGCTTGGGCCATTAGCTCTAGTTTCTTATTGGCTAATTCTTACAACTTAATTTAACCCATTTCTATTAATCTGTGTATTGCCACATGGCAGTGGCTTACCGGGTAAAATTCCCAGCATCTGTCTCCAGTGGATCCATGATGTCTCTCTGACTCCACCCTTCTTTCTCCCAGCATTCAGTTACGTCTTCCCTGCCTACCTAAGTTCTGCCCTATCAACAGATCCAAAGCAGTTTCTTTATTAGCCAATGAAAGCAACACAAAGACAGAAGGATCTCCTCCACGAGTTGGAAAAAGATATTTCAAGCAAATAATACTAATAAGCAAACTGGTGTAACTGCTTTGATATCTAAAAACAGCAATATATTTCAAACCAAGGTTAATCAGAAGACATAGGAAAGGATACTACATACTCATCAAAAGAAAAATCCACCAAGAAGACAATGAAATTCTTAACATCTATGCCCTAAACACAAGGGCACCCAAGTTAGTAAAAGAAACACTACTACAACTCAAATCACATATTGACCCTCACACACTGATAGTAGGAGACTTCAATATGCCTCGCTTATCCATGGACAGGCTATCCAGAAAACTAAACAAAGAAATGCTGGACCAAACAAGAGTTATAAACCAAGTGGACCTAACAGATGTTTGCCCAACATTTCATCCAAAACAGAAGAATAAACCTTTGGATCAGCACATCATGGAACTTTCTCTTAAATTTATCTCATATTTGGACACAGCAAATATTCTGTCAGATAAGACATATTCCCAGCATTTTTAGATCTTAAAAGAATTCAACTAGAGATCAGTTCTAGAAAGACTACTGTGAGACAGGCAACAGTGCACACACCTTTTATCCCAGAACTTGGGAGACAGAGGTAGACCTATGAATTCAAGGCCAGCCTGGACTACAAGCTGGACTACAAGAACTAGTTTCAGGACAGATAGGGCGGTTACACAGAGAAACCCTATGTCAAAAATAAATAAATAAATAAATAAATAAATAAATAAATAAATAAATCACTACAGAAAAATAACTAAATACTGATTTCTCCAACACCAAGTTTCTAAATGATTTGTTAAGTCCCCAGTTAATGCATCAGAACTGAAAGAGAATTTAAACGGAGTTCAACAGTCACATGACTGTATGTTGCAATTTTCCATGAGTGAAGTTTATACTTTAAACAACTTATATAAAGAGGAAGAAAAAAACACAGCTTGCAATCTTGCTTTTAATTTGAGACACACACATACACACACAAAATGAACTCAAAACAAGGAACGGAATAATGAAGATAAGGCATCAATCAAAGAGGCTTCATCCAGCCACTGGTGGAAACAGATAGAGACCCACAGCCAAACAGTAGCTTGAGCTCAGGCAGTTCCACTGAATAGGGGAGGAAGGATCGTAGGAGCCAGAGGGGTCAAAGACATTGCAAGAAAACCCAGAGAATCAACTTGCCTGGGCTCATAGGAGCTCACAGAGACTGAACCCACAACCAGGGTGCCTGCTTGGGACTGACCTAGGCCCTCTGCATACATGTGGCAGTTGCATAGCTTGGTCTTTTTGTGGGGTACCTGAGAGTGGAGCAGGTCTGTTTCTGACTTGTTAGTTGATTTTGGGGACCCTGTTCCACATACTGGGTTACGTTGTCCAGCCTTAATAGAAGGCAAGGTGCTTAGTCTTACTGCAACTTGATATGCCATGTTTTGTTGATATCCTGCCCTTTTCTGAATAGAGGGAGGATAAACTGTGGTTAAGATGTAAAATAAATAAATATTAAAAAGAAAATAATAATTAAAAATACAACAGAAAATAAAAGTCAATGAAGACAAAATCTAGCTTTTGGAAAGATAAATATAAATTTTATAAACATTGATAAAGATAAAAGGAAAGTGACATATATTACCAATAAGTTAACTGAAAGACATTTTCACACTGGAGAATCCATATGCAGAAAAAACACAAAATAATAAGCAAAAAAGTCCACTCTACTCTATGTAATATTTTCAAATTGTATTTGATATCTATGAAATTCCTTTCTAAATTATAAACAATAATCTTGCAAGAAGAAATAGATAAATCAGTTCAATAAAATATTAGATTAATGAAACATGTAAAAGAAAAACAATTGAAATATGATACATTTCTGACACATATATAACCATATTATACAAAATATTTTTAAAATTAGCAGCATTTATAACAAAGTTATTTCAGAAAATAGAAAAGAAACATTCCAAACTCACTTTTATAAAATCACATCACTCCATTCCAAAATTAATAGAAAAAAAGGAAGAGTACAAATTATAACCCTTTAACCATGTGTAAAAACAATAACATATCAGCAAACTTCATAAAGCAATGTGATAATAGCCATATTTTAATACACTGTGATCAAATAGGATCCAACCCAGAGAAAAAAAATCTGATTATAGGTTTTAAATGTTTCAAGGACAAACCATACTGAGTCCAAATAAGGACAAAATATTGTTAAAACAATTGATGATGGAGGATTTGGTCAAATTCAACCTCAACCCATAATTGAAAAAAGAAAATTCTCTCAAGTATTTGCTATCCATTTATGCATCAGTTTTTAAAGAACTGCCACTTTATTAGTTAAGATGGGGGATTAAATTTGGAGTTTTCAAAGATTCTAGAAATGAATAACTTTCCTAATATATAATTGGCCAAGATCTCTCTCCCATTCTGTAGACTATCTCATCATCCTGTTCAGTATCTCCTTTGCTGTTCAGCCTTTTAATTTTATATAATGCTATTTGTTAATTCTTGAGATTATTTCCTGTGTCATTAGAATCATTTCCAGAAAGTCCTTATCTATGCCTAGAGCT
>NC_022013.1:56947628-56959455 GCF_000317375.1 Microtus ochrogaster
AAACAACTCCCACAAAGTAGGAAACATTGCAAAAAAGATAAACATCACCTTCATTTTTACCTGCTGCTAACTTCACATCACACTTCATAATGAAAGATTTAATAGTCTCTTAACATCTGGAAAAATGAAATTAACATTCTCACTACCTCTGTGAAACACGGTTCTAAAACACTTTATTCACTGCCATGGAAAAATTCTTTACACTGCTCTTCATAACCAAACTGTCTACATTGACAGGTAACATCACCATGATTATAACATGAAAATTCCCAAGGAAAAGAAAAATAAACATTAAAAACCTCTAAGAACACAATGTTTCTTTACATTGCAAAAATACCGCAGTATAGAAAAGCAAACTTTTTCCTATGCACTAAAATGAAAGAATTAAAACCAGAAATTCAAACAAAAGCAGTGGCCCAGCTCCAGTCAAACCAAAATACTTTAGTATAAGTAAACCTAAAACTTCAAGTACAGAACTCACCTACTGAAAACATCCAAAGGTGATAAAAAATAATAAAGGTCTAAATTATAAAGGTCTATATGTTTATGAATTTTAAAAGTCTTTATATTAAATATGTTAATATCCTCTGCAATGGTGTACAATATTGACTAAGATAGCAAGACCTTTGTAGATAAGGACAAGCTGACTCTAAATTGTCCAGTGAGGACAATTTTAAAAGAGAAGAATAAATTCTGAGAATCACATTGTCCATTTTCAAACATTATTATGAGTTCATATTAATCAAGATAGTGTCATATTGGGAAAGGAATAAACATAAAAATCGATTGTTCAGAATAGAATGTCTAGCTAGAGACCCACAAAAGAATGGTCAATTGATCTTTGACAAAGCTACAAGAGCAATTCCACAGAAAAAAATAAACTTCCAATAAGTAATGATAGAACAAAGTGACAGACAACTCTTAACCCAGACATCACACCTTAAAAAGTAACTCAAAACTAATTGCACACATGAATCCAAGATGAAACACTAAAAATATTAAGATAAAATATTCATAACCTAGAACAATGCAGAGAATTAAAATTTCTAGTTTTTGACAACAAAATCCTGAGACATAAAAGAATAAAATAACCAGGCCGGGAGGTGGTGGCGCACGCCTTTAATCCCAGCACTCGGGAGGCAGAGGCAGGCGGATCTCTGTGAGTTCGAGACCAGCCTGTCTCGAAAAACCAAAAAAAAAAAAAAAAAGAATAAAATAACCAATTAAACTTTTAATTTTATTTTAGAATTTTAGATTCACACAAGGCTAAAGGGTGAACAGCTATAGGTTGGGAGGAAATATGCACAAAGCACATCCTCAAAAGAGCTCCAACTCTAATAAATAACCTTAAAACTCAACAGTTCCAAAGCCAAGCAAGCAACATATTGTTTTTTTCTAACAAGGGAAAATATGATACCAGCTAATTGATCAGAGTAGATATGTGAATGGTAGACCACCAAATTAAAATATGCTCAATATCATCAGATAAAACTGCGAGGAAATACCTCTGCCGCCTATTCATATCCAAACTCCAAACTCTTGACAACATCTAGTCCTGATGACATATGGAGTTATCTTTTGTACATTGTTAGTGGAATTATAAAGTGATATAGCCAATGTGGAAAGTAGTTGACTAGTTTCTCGTAAAATAAACATACATTTACCATGAATTCTAGTATCTCACTTCTGATATTTCACTAGAGGAATGAATACCTGAAGTTGTATAAAAATCTGTACAGGAACGTATATAGCAGTTAGTCCTTACGTGTCCAAAATTAAAAGTAGCCCAAGTATTCTCAGTGAAAGACTACATGAGCAAAAGATGGCATACTCATAGAAGGAGAATATGCCTCAGATACAATGGGGACAATCACTGATACACGAGGCCCAGGGTGAATCACATAAGTGCTATGCCTCATGTATAATGAGTGATAAAAGCTACTAATGAAAGCTGAAAATCATGCTATCTCATTCATATGCTACTCCAAAGATACAAAACGATTGTGATGAAAATCAGATCTAAATGATTGCTTCTAAAAAGGATGTATGAGTGGGAGGTATAAGCATAAAGAGATAATGCGAGGGACTTGTGGCGAGTGGTAGGCCAGTTCTATAGGCTGATCTTGTTGGACAAAGAAAGGTATGCATTCATTAAAATTCATATAAATCAATATAAAGACAGCATTGTGTTGGCAAAAATAGGCAGCCCAGAAATAATTTACATAAGCATCTAGTCATCTTTGATTAAGGAGTAATAGCAATTCAATGGAGAAATAATATTTTCAAGAAATAATGTCACACAATCAGACATTTACATCCCCTCTAGTGAATCTAAATCTAGATCTTATACTTTTCACAAACATTATCTAAAAATGGGACACATACCCAAATGTAAATGCAAAACTGAGATTTCTAGAAGACAATATAGGATAAGATCTATATGGTTTTCAGTTTGGCTATGATTTTTTTTAGGGACAACTCAATAGAAGAAAAAATAGTGAACTAGACTTTCTCGGAATCAAACCTTCAGTTTGAAGAGCTGGCTCAGTGGTTCCCAGCACTGCCTTCTTCTTCCACAAGACCTGAGGCCTGTCCTCAGCACTACAATCAGGAGGGCGTTCCAACTGCCTTTCTCCAGTCACGGGAGACCTGATGCTCTCCTCTGGCTTCGACAGGCATTGTACTCATGCACATAGGTACACTCACTCACACACACACATACATACAACACACTATCATCATCATTATCGTAATCATCATCGCTATTTAATTTTCAAAACAGTTTCTCTGCATATCCCTGACTGCCATAGAACTTCCGCTGTAGACCAGCTTAGCCATGAACTCAGGGATTCACTTCCCCCCTGCCTCTTGAGTGCTAGGATTAAAGACACAATTAATTTTTAAGCTGTTACACTAAAGGATTAGAACTTCAGCCCAATAGGAATATAGTTAAAAGATCTTAAAGCATCAAAGTCTGGCGTAAAATAATTGTCTAATAGATATCTAATGGCTGATTTCCAAAATACACACAAAACTAAAAAAACAAAAAAGCAAATCATTGAATTGGCAAAATATTTGAACAGCTAATTCCTCAAGGAAGACATGCAGATGGCAAGTGAACATATGAAATAAATCCTCAACACCATATGTTATCAGATTCTGCTAAAAATCCAAGATTCTGACAACCTTTGGTGCTGGTGAGACATGAAGTCACTGTAACGCTCCTTCATGGCTAGAAAGAGTGGAAATGATGCAGCCACTTTGGAAGACAGCTGGGCAAATGTTTAATCCCTTTCATTCTCTTTAGACCCACTGCGCGCGTGTGTGTGTGTGTGTGTGTGTGTGTGTGTGTGTGTGTGTGTGCTCATATGGTCATCAGGGGACAACTTCAGCTGTCAGTCCTTGCCTTCCACTTTGTCTGAGAAAGAATCTGGTTTGATTGTTTTTCTACTTCATATGCCAGGCTAGCTGGCCTGTGAGTTTGAATAAATTCTTTTTTCTCCATTTCTATCTCCCTGCAGGGATCCAGGGATGTGTGTTCTCATGTCCTGATCTATGTGGGTTTTGGGAATTCAATTTCAGATGCTCTTGCTTACATAGTATTATAGTTGAAGTGAGAATAGCTCCCTCAGTGTCATCTATTTGAGTGCTTGGTCTGACGGTGGAACTGTTTGTAAAGGATTAGGAGGTGTGGCCCTTTGGACAGGGCACATCACTGGGAGTGGACTTTGAGGTTTTAAAAGCTTATCCATTTCCCTGTTACTCTTTCTCTCTGTTTGTTTCAAGCCTTTAGATAAGTTAGAAGCTCTCAGTTACTGCTCCAGTACCATGCCTTCTTGCTGCCTGCTCACGGCTCTGATGGTCAGAGACTTTAACCCTCTAGAACTGAAAGCCCATAAATTAAATCCTTTCTTATATAAGTTGCCTTTGTCATGCTGTTTTGTCATGAAAATAAAAAAGTAATTAAGCCACCTGGGAAGCATTTTATCCATGGAGCCACCTCACCAGCTTCAGTCTGACCAATTTTTCACAAACGTAACATTGTCTTACCATGTAAGCCAGAATGATCAAGTGAACTGAAAACTAATGTCCCTCTAAAACCTGCAAAAGGATGCTTACAGATTTCTTCCTAACCACCAGATCTTGAAAGCAACGAAGCTATCCTTCCACAGTGCAGAGATAAAATGATATTCCGTACAATGGAGACATTAGTCTAACTTTAAAAACTGAAAGAGCCAGCTGTAGAAAAAGACATGGAGGAAGTATAGAAGGCATTAACTTAAGGAAGACATCCATCTGAAAAGAGCACAGGCCAAATCATTTCAGCTATGATTTTCTGAGGTAGGCAAACTATACAGACAACATAGAGATCAGTAACCAGCACAGATCGTGGAAGGACGTAGGTGGAAAGGAACGTGAGGAGTACGGGATTTTAAGGCAGTGAAACTGTTCTGTATGTTACTGAGAAAGCAGATCTATGAGTGCATGGAGCAAAGAGCGAACCCCATTGAAAAGTGCGAAATTTAGTGGTAATATCCAATATCAGTTAGAACAAGCACATCACATTAATTCAATATACTAATGGTGTACAGCACTCAAGTTTCTCTGAAAGCCTAGGGAAAAAATTAGAAAAAAACCACAGTCTATTTATTTGGAATAATACAATAAAAATAAAATGTCAATTTAACTGTCTTGAAAATGAAAGAAACCGAATAAGAACTAATGTAAGCATACAATAAACAGAAAAGCACTTATATTACTATAAGCATATCTATTTATTCATAACTGTATAAGAGCAGTTAGGATTTTATTACTATAAACATAACTAAAATAATCAACTCTAGAAGAGGAAGAAGTTATTCTTACTCACAGTTATTGTCCCTCTTCTTTTGGGCATATGTCAGTACAGCACATCACGGCAGGAGGATGAAATAGTTTCTCCTGTGGCAAGAGAAACAAGCAAGGAAGTGAAAGAGAATTCAATACTATGATCTCCTGCAATGACCCAAGATTTTCTTCCATTAGTCCTTATCTGCACGTGTTCTACCACTGCCCCGCAATACCTCATGCTGAAGATCTATTATCTAAATCAGAGCAATTTACAGGTTGGTGACTATACAAGGTCACTAAGACAGCCATTCTAAGAGTATTGTCATTTCTTTTTCCTATTGCACTTAATTACTGTCATTTAATTGCCATGTCATGAAACTCTTCAATCTTCTAAAACTTTTTTTCACCTTCCATAATATCAGTTGATTTTTGGCTAATCTCTTTTTGCTATTACATCATGAATGTCTCATTTCTTCCATACCCACCTAACATCTAACAAGGGTGCAGCTACTAAACCATTCCTCCTTTCTAATTTTATTTTATTTTAGGTTTTTCAAGACAGGGTTTCTCTGTGGCTTTGGAGCCTGTCCTGGAAGTAGCTCTGTAGACCAGGCTGGTCTCGAACTCACAGAGATTCGCCTGCCTCTGCCTCCCGAGTGCTGGGATTAAAGGCGTGCGCCACCATCGCCCGGCTTCCTTCCTAATTTTAAAGTACACCACAGTGAACACTGCTGGAAACATTCTGTCTGAGATCCTCTTGTACAATGGTGACTTTCAACGTTCTCCATTTTTAAGCACCTGACCCTACCACTTTGTGAATTTATAGCAGTTAGATTGCATCACAAGTGAAGCTGAAGTCATCTTGTGATGTCTGCCAGAAATCCCAACTATTACACTACCAAACGGAGCCACCAATGCTGAACTGTGGGTGCTTGCTGCTGCCTATTCATATGGAGCCCTCTCCCTCCCAAGTCTGCTCCTGCTTCCTATAAGTGCAATTACTTCCCAGGCTTTTACTCCAAAGCATGTACATGTCATAGATATCTTCCTGAGTTTTAGAAACGTAAATCTTAAACACCAGAAAATCAATCCTCCTTATCCTGTTTTATTAATAATTATCTACTCTCATTGTATCTCGTTTACCACTTAGGAGTCACTTCTCAATCCAGATCCTTCCATGCCTCCATAGACTCTAATCAGAAAGACAGGCTTGTGGGATGCCAGGTCCAATAGGCACTTTTTCATCTTGATTTTCTGGCCTCTTCCTGGCACTTAAAAACTTCTTCTCTGGCTTTTGTGACTACAGATTTTATTATATCCCTCATTTTAAAAGGAAAAAAAAAAACAGATCCTTCACAGACTCCATTGTCAGCTTTTATTCTTTTATCTTTCATTTAAATGTCACTATTCAGTCTGGACACATGGCCTTTGAAGGAACCCTTTTAGTCTTATTGAATCAATAATGGATCTTAACTGTGGTGTAATTCTCTTTTCTGAATTTCAGTTTCATAACTAATCTCCAACAAGTTTCTTCTATTTTAAAAGACATGAAATGAAATTAATTTTATATTTAAAGTATAAATTGTTTATCCTAATTGTTAAATAGTATCTCTTTTCATTGTTTGTACAATTATACAAGATGCATCCTGGAAAGTCATTGCTATCTCAGCCTTCTTTCTAATATCAAACATCCAATCAGTTCTAAGTCCTGTTTGTGTTACCTCTTTGAGTATTAATATTTTCAGAACCACGTACATATTGTAAGAGCATGTTTGTACTCAATTCTATCAGACATATTCAACATACATGTTACTAATAGTTTGTTCCAAATTGACCTTTGATATAGTTGTCATCCAAATGCCAGCCACAGGGAGAGCCAAGACAAAGTGACTTTTGTGTGTGTAGACCCTTTTTTGTTAGAAGAGAGAAGATGTCAGTGTAAAAAGGAGCAAGACCTTTTGCTCAGGGCCAGACTGACCACTTGTTCAGGGGGCAATACTAAACTTTAGAATGGCTGGCTGCCTTTTTCCATCTGTATGATCTTCTGACTAAAGATTAGTAGAACAATCCTTTAAAATACTCATCTCCAGTATACTTAAATTGCTTGCTCTCTAAATAGAACACAATTTAAACAGCTTCTGGGTTGTGCCTGTGTCCGGAGACTCATACTCACTGCTCTCCTTTGCCAGTCACAGTAATATAAGTGAAGCCATTGTTGCATTTTGTATCAGTTATGAACCTTATCCTGTGATTATTTTCTTGCTTCTGTTAGACTTTTTTTCATATTGGTAGGATTGTGTTTTAACAAGGAGAGATCTTGTCATATCACTCCTTCTCTTATGTTTAAAATTTTACCTCTTAAGAGAGCTAATACCCGTTCACACCTTGATTCCATAGAACTCTCAATAGACTGCTCATTTTCACCATTTGCCATCAGTTTGCCAAACTGCAGTGTGTAGTTCCATGTCCTGTCCCCCATGCTGTAACAATGGTTCCATGTGAGGCTTTATGCTGTAACTGTGGCGCCTTTACCCCCTGAACCCCTGCTCTTTGTCATTTCTCATGCTGTAACAATGCAACATGAATCCTTGCTGCTGTTATTTTGCTCACAGTAGCTTATCGTCATCCCTTAATTTTCACCTCTGATACAGCCTTCTCTTTTTCTGGATAAAGGCTCCTGCGATACTTTATGCATTCTATCAGCCATTGTCACACTTTGCTGTAAATGATTGCTTATTTGCCTGCTCCCACACAAGAGGCACTTCTTAGGGGGAAGATTTAAAATGCTTCATCTTATTGATCTCATTATTCTTGCTGCCTAGCTCAGTAGAAAATTGAGAAGTGTGTGAAGGAGAAAGTTTGAAAAGAAGAAAGGGAGAAAAAGAGCGCAAATGAATGAAGAACTAACCAAGTTCAAGTCCTCTAAGACTGCAGTTAGTTACATACAGCTACAAAAACATGAGCCATTTTCGCTGTTGTCATAGGACTATAAGAAATTTTCTTCTAAAGAAGAAACATATTAAATCTCATCATATTTTCCATCATTTAAACAAAATGATTAGTGTACCACAGGTAGTGACAGATGCTCCAGGCATGGTAGAGATTGCTTTACGGTCACTAAAAGACATTGCCCAAACCCTTGAATATATCCAGAATGTATGCCGCTCCCTCTGTCAGACTGATTTGGAGACTGAGTTCCAGCACAGAAACTATGCCAAATTTTGTTGTAGGGAGGCTGCTTGTTTGTTCCTGTCTGCCCAGAACCAAAATAATCACACAGAAACTATATTATTTGCAATAGTGTTTGGTCAATAACTTAAACGTATTTCTGGCTAACTCATATCTTAAATTAATTCATCTCCATTAATCTTTGTATTTCCATGAGGCTGTGGCTTACCAGTAAATTTCCAGCACACTGTCTTTGGCAGGGCTACATGGTGTCTCTCTGATTCCGCCTTCTTTCTCCCAGCATTCAGTTTAGTCCTCCCCTCCCACCTAGCTCTATTCTTTTGACTTATCACATGCCAAGACAGTTCTTTATTAACCATGGTATTCACAGCATACAGAGGGGAATCTCTCATCAAAATGTGGCATGTGTCACCCCTGGGCCTGGTCTACAAAGCCTTATTGTGTGAGCCTCCATTCTCTCTGTAAATTTGGATGGTGATTACAATAACATCATAGGCCTAAGGAAAAAGGGATGGTGAGGGGGGTTAGTCAGTCAGGTGCTTGCCACGAATGTGTGAGAACTGATGTTAGGTTCCAAATACCCAGCTGAAAAACTTAAGAGCAGTAGCACACATTTGTCGTCTTCCTCAGGGGAGACAGAAACAGGGGGATCCTTGGGAAACATTGACCAGACAGCGTAGTGGAATCTAACAGTAAGAGAGCCTATCTTTTAAAAATAAGCTAGATAACTGCTGAGGAATGATATTCTAGTTTTACCTATGACTGCCACTGTACAAGTACACATACACACACACGCATACACCCACAGATGCACCCATTTATATGCACACACATACATATGTACATACATTATGAATAGGAAAGAACAGAATTTATATACATATATGTATGTATATATATTAGACTTATATAAAAGGGAAAAATAGGATTTTGATGTGGGATTCTCCTCGGTTTGCTGTGATTAACATTAATAAATAAAGAAACTGCCTTGGCCTGTTGATAGGACAGAACTTAGGTAGGTGGGGAAGATGGAACTGAATGCTGGGAGGGAGAAGGGTGGAGTGAGAAAAGCCATGAATCATCCTCCTGAGATGGATGTTGGTTAGAATCTTGCTAGTAAACCACAGCCATGTGGCCATCCACAGATTAATGGAGATGGGTTAAATTAAGATCTAAGAGTTAGCCAATAAGAAGTTAGAGCTAATGGTCCAAGCAGTGATTTAACTAATACTGTTTCTGTGTGGTTATTTTGGTTCTGGGTGGCTGGGACAAACAAGTGGGCCCTCTTCCTACAGGATTTAAAGAAAAGTAGAGTCATAAGAAAGGAGAAGTGTAGGTCCTTTGATGATTCCTTGGAAAGTCATCCCACCATCAATACTTTATTGGATTTCACATAGGTGAGAAATAATTTCTGTCTAATTAAATAACTTAATTTGAACATGTGTGTGTGTAGGGTAGTTAAAATAAAATGACACATTCAGTACATAGTTTAGTATGGTTTGACCTAGAATCTGAGACCATCTTGATGTATCATTTGCTTATTCAAAGATATGTGAAGATATCAACTGATCTGATTCTTCTGTAATGAAGGATTTTATAGATCAGGGATAGAATCCTATCATAGACTGGGCAGGATGGTATTCACACTGACCATATTACATGTGAGTGCTCAGACTTCCATGCACTAAGTTAAATTTTGCTTCCAAGTCTTTTAGCTCATGAGCGTAAATATGGTCATGAAGAACTCTGAATCTTTTCATTGTCTAGAAAACATGAGTCCTGCCTGCCTAGATTCAGGCTTTCCCTCTCTCTCCTGAGGCAGTCTCTAGGGGTGAGAAAGAACACTGTCTCAGACCAGGAAGAACAGATTTTTTTCACTAAGGATATTCACCAAAGAGTGCTTTTGTCACCTTGTGCTGAAACAAGGTTTGTAAACTAGATGTACTGAAAACAACGTATAATCATTTTTATTTTTAAACAAAAAATTTCAGACATGAAAAAGAATACGCAGTTTAACAACAAAAACCCCATACCCTCCATCTAGCTTAAAATAAAACAAAATAAAATTCAATGACACGTGTATTGAAAAATTGAATACCCAACAGCGTATTTCTCACCTCTAAGCAGATTCTGAAATTGATGTTAGCCTGTTGAATATTTATTCTTTTACACTATTTTACATATATATGTACTACACACATAGACACAAAAACACGCACATGGATTTATATATATATATAAAATTATATATATGTTTATATATATATCACTACAGTGGTATTTTAATGTTTAAAGCTCTGTAGAATGAGATGACAATATACGTGCCTTCTGTAACTATTTGATATATTCATTTGACTATAGAGTGCTTTATTGACTCTACTATGTATTACTTCCATTGTCTTATTGATTGAGGGATTATTTCAAATTTTAATATTATAATTTTGAAATGAGGTTTTTCTGGTTGTTTGTTTATATATTTATGCTCTTGTTTGTATATGTTTCACCCAGCGGGGTAGATATACAGAATTGGTTTTCCAGTGGCATTTGAGTTTGCAATCTGCTAAGAGAGTGAAAAGTAATTGTCCAGACAGGCGATTCCTGTTTCATTCCCACCGGTGTCAATGTGTCCAGTCCTTGTTCTTTGTTGACATGTCACCGCAGGGGACATACAAGGATTGTCCTTAGTCATATTCCTTTAATTGTATTTACCTGATGAATATGAAAAGTCTTCTGAGCCTGAGAATCATAGGATCTATTTATTGACTCTTGTGGGTTTGCTTTGTTCCCATCATTTATCCATAAAGGATTTCTTATTGATTTATAATAATTTTAAATGCACTGCATGATAATAATTTATGGTTTCATATATTACAAATACCTCTCCTGCATGAGGCTGATCTTCACAGTGTTTATGTGAAGATTCAGAAACTTTTTTAATTAAAAATTTAAATCCACATTTCCCTTTATTGTACACATTTTTCTTACAGTATTTGAGATATACTCTCTAATATCAGGATCATAAAGATATTTATATTTTGGCTAACATTTTTAAATTTTATTATTCACATTTAGATCTTTAATCGACTAGAAATGATTTGTTTTTATTGAATGGAGAAGAAATCTAATGTGTAGTTTTTTAGATGGATAAGCTACTGGAATATTTACTGAAAAAAAAAATTTCTTCTTCCCAAATGATTTACAATGTCAGCTCTGTCACATAGTGAGTTCCATTCATTCTGCATATTTCTTTTTAACTACCACATTTTCAGCTCTGTTCTAAGCACTAGTTACATCCCCATGATGAAATAATCATGCCCACATCTGACTGTGGGTTTCCATTCTGCTCCTTTCTAAAGTTTATAGCTTCATGACTCTGACTAAAAGGCTGATTTTTATAATAATTATAATGTTCACTTAGTCACGCTACTAAATTAGCTTCTCTCTTCTTATTCTTCTTTTTCTGAGTATTTTGGGTCTCCTTTTTTTTTTACTGTCTGCTCATATACATCTTCTGAATATTCACATATCTAATAAAACAAACCCATGTGTTAGAGTAGGGTCTCTGAAAGCAAAGGGGTTTCTTATGAAAGTGTTTGTCTTAAAGAAAGGCAAGATTTGGGTCTTCCACACCCCAGGACAGTAGCCTAGAGAAGGGAGCAATTGAATATCTTGGCACTCAGGGTTCTTGACAGTTGAGGGGAACAACAGAACAGCAGTATGATTCACTATAATTATTATATACAAACAGATAATGCAGATATATACATATACATTGTGTGTATAATAGATATTATTTTGCATAGTGTGT
>NC_022013.1:56959555-56964296 GCF_000317375.1 Microtus ochrogaster
TTTTGCATAGTGTGTGTGTGTGTGTGTGTGTGTGTGTGTGTGTGTGTGTGTGTGTGTAGGAGTCCAAGAAGAAGAGGCCAGAGGTCACAAATCTGAGAAGGAGCAAAGGGGTTTACATGGAAGGCTTTAAGGGAAAGAAAAGAGATATGATATAATTATATTTTAATTTTAAAAACAAAAAATTAAAACATGCAGATTTTTACCTACTAAGATTACCCTGTGGCTGGATTAAAATGGAGCTAGGGGTGCATTAGAAAAGAAGAATAGAGATAGAAAAGCATGGAGGGATTGTGTATTTGATGACTGAATGACCAGACTATATTAAATGTGTATCTTTGTATGTATGTTACAAGATTGATATAAATAAATAAATACACAGTACTCAATAACTACACCAGCCTAACCCTGAATATACACTTAGCCTTTTAAAACATTGATTTGTGGAAGTCAAGGAAGCCTTATAAGCTGCCGAGGTCTATAATTTAGGTTGGTTTTGTTGAGTGTTTGGAACTCTCTGCTAATGAGTCAGTGCTCAGCCACTGTTCAGTTGTATCTTTTAATTGCAGACTTTGGGACACTCTAATATAGGGGGGAGATTCACTAAAACCCAATACGTGCTGATGGGCTTGTTTCCTCCATTGTGGACTTATTTCTGCCTCAGCTACTACATGCATTTGCATCATAAAAAATAAATATTTTTGTGTCCTAGTTCACACTAGCTCTACAAGTGCATTCCTTGTTCAGACTTGTTTGATATCCACGATGTCTCAGAGGTTGTACTTTCTGTACTGGCTGTCTCTCAGTCAGAATAAAATTTAGGTTACACAGCTCAACTACTTTGTCTTGTTTCCTGATCATCCAAAGTTGTGATCACATGTCTGAAATACCCATATGTGTATTTCCATCCTTGATACCTATCTTTTTTTGAAATATACAAAGCAACTCCCCTCTGACTTTTAAAATGAGTCTCAGAATCTGGAGAGCAGGAGAATAGTATTAGTGTAAATCTCTGTCTATCACAGTGCTGAAAAGCAAAGGAAATAGTACCAGAAAGAAAGCAATTGAGGGAATAAGCTACATAGATGTTGATGTAGAACCCATGGTAGGTCAAGCCTTGAAAGTAAGGTCTGGTTGTTACCTTGAATACAGAACACTTAGCAATGGGCAAAATTAGTAAGGAAAGGGGGTGAACTGAAGCCAACAAGAATCATGAAAGAATTATGCCCAAGGGACAGAAAGAAAATAATACTTGCACCCCAGGATCCTGGGAAATAGAGAGTGAGCTTGCTTCTCTGAGGCCTTTGGGGGAAGGAGGAAAAATGGCTTACACATCTCCTATGGAAATTAAACTCATAAGCCTTTTCGTGCATGGGAAAGAAATCAAAATTCTCTACTTATGCATGAAAAATAATTCACAAATGTAAGAAAATGCAAAAATCTACTTCTAAATTGATAGAACTTTCAGTGTGTTTTGCAAAACTAAATGTAAAGCAACCCATAGTCCTATCACACAAAGTAGGGTGTGCAAGATGTCTGCAGACAAGACATTCCCTGCCGAAGACATACTAACATAAAATAATGGATACACCAGCCTGAGAGCAAGAGGCACTCAAGGAAAAGTAGATTCACTGCAATAAGAAAGCAGGAAGGAAAGGAAAGGAAAGCAGAGCAAAGGAGAGGATTCTAAATGACAAAAGGTGATTCTCCAGGAGGCAAGGAAGACAAGTGTGGTAAATAGCAAGAGATTTGCTTAACCTTTATGCTTTTCTTCAGCTTCCTACCAGTGCACCTAAGCACCAAGTAAAGCAAGCACTGAAAATACGTAGTGATAGATCAGAGAGTAGGGAATTAAATACAATTGTTTTCTTTCTTTAAAAAAATAAGTAAATTGATTTATTTACCTATTTTACATCCCAACTGCAGCTAGTCCCTTCCCAGGCCCTCTCCCCCACACACACCCTGCTGTGTTCCCACCCCTCAATTTACTCTACCTCCCTTTCTGTTCAGGTAAGGGTAGGTCTCCCAGGAGTATCAAAAAACATGCATATCAAGTTGTAGTAAGACTAAGCACTTGCCCTTGTATTAAGGCCAGACAAGGCAATCCAGTATAAGCATCAGGGTCCCAAAAACCTGTAAAAGAGTCAGAGACAGAGCCTATTCCCATTGTTAGGAGTCCCAAAAGAAGACCAAGATACACAACTGTTACATTTATGCAAGAGCTTAGGTCAGTCCCATGCAGGCTCCTCCAGTAGTCGGTTCAGACCCTATGAGCCCAGGATAGCTAACTCTGAGTTTTCTAGTGACTCTGGCTCCTACAGTCTATTCTCTCCCTCTTCTGTAGGGTTCTCTGAACTCCCCCTAATGTTTGGCTGTGGTCTACATGTGTTTCATCAGTTCCTGGATGATGCCTCTCTGAAGACAGTTGGGCTAGACTGTAACATGAGGGCCAGGCTCGTTGCTCTTTCCCAAGCTTTCTCAGGTTTTCTGTGGATGCAGTTATGCACATGGGCGCCATGTAGGGGTAATGTGGTACTGCCTGTTTACTGCCCAGTCTAAACCTTAACTGTGCTGTTATTATGATAATTATGAGAGTTCCTGCCTGAGTTCAGTACAGTTCAGCATGGCAGAGCTGCTCCTGCCTCAGAGCCATTTGGTGCCCCTGAGCTGAGCACAGTTCCAGGCACACAGTAAGTCCACATTGCCATCAAGCAAGCCAGGGGCCACTCTGTAGTAAGAGGTGTAGGCTGCTTTTCATCCTGCCCGACTCCCGGCTGCCCAGCTCGTTTATACCCCGAAATAACAACACACAAATTGTATTCATTTAAACACTGCCTGGCCGTTATTTCTAGCCTCTTATTAGCTAACTCTCACATCTTGATTCAACCCATTTCTAATAATCTGTATGTCACCACGAGGCTGTGGCTTACAGGAAAGATTCTGCATGTCTCACCTGGTAACTTCATGGTGGCTGGCTCTCTCTCTCCCTGCCTTCTTCCTCCCAGAATTCTATTCTGTCTACTCCACCCACCAAAGGAATGCCCTATCAAAAGGCCAATGCAGCTTCTTTATTCAACCAATGAAATCAACACAAATACAGAAGGTCCTCCTACACCATTTCCCCTTTATGTTTAAACAAAAAGAAAGGCTTTCATTTTAACATAGTAAAATTACATACAACAGAACAGTTATCAAGCAAGAATTACAATTACAATATTTAGACCTAATTTATCTTTTATCATAACAATGGAAAACTATAACTATCTATCTATTCTTCAACTCTGTCAAAGATTCCAGAAGGATATATTACCTAAGTAAATGAGAAGTAAGCAACTTCAAAAACTGATGGAGGAAGGTCATTGGTTAATTAAATAAAGAAGCTGCTTGCCCTGATAGGTTAAAGCATAGGTGGGAGGAGTAAACAGAACAGAATGCTGGGAGGAAGAGGAAGTGAGCTCAGACTCCACAGCTCTCCTCTCGGGGGCAGACGCCTCAGAGAGACACCATGCTCCCGGCTCCTGGGCAGACGTGGGGATAGCTCTGCTCTCTGAGGCACACACAATGAAGCTCCGATCCAGGATGGACTTAAGCTAGTATCTTCCCGGTAAGACCGGTGTTCACAGATTATTAGAGATGGGTTGATCGGGATATCAGAATTAGCCAGTAAGGGCTAGAGCTAAAGGGCCAAGCAGTGTTTAAATGAATACAATTTGTGTGTTGTTATTTCGGGGCATAAGCTAGCAGGTGGCCCGGGGTGCTGGGGACGCAGCCCCGCCGCTCCTATTATTACAACAAAAAACTCTAGAAATGACAAAGATGTCTTGCTGCCTGGACAGTCACCCAAAGTTCTTTTGTACTTTTGGGGCACACCACTAGACACCTATCTGGTCAAAGGGGATGGCCAGTTCAGGCTACGTATCTGTGATTGCTAGGAGTCTAAACTGGAGTCTTCTTGTAGAAGTCTGGGAGCATTCCATGTGCCACATTCTTAACTTGACCTCAAATGCGACCCCACCCTTTTTCAGTAGTCTCTTCCAGTACTCTTTCCTGTCCCCCCAGCCATTGCTCATATTCCCATCCCTGCCTGCCCTCAGGCCACTCATGAAATCTCTTCTAGATCCTCTTCCCAAGAAGATCTGCGTGTCCTTACCTGAACTCTATTTGTTACTTAGTCTCTCTGAATCTGTAGATTTTAGCATAGCTATCCTTTATCTTACAGTTAGCAACCATTTATGAGTGAGTATATATTATGTCTGTCTTTCTTGGCCTGGGCTATCTCAGTCAGGATGATTTTTTTTTCTAGTTCCATCAATTTGCCTCCAAATTTGTTGATGTCCTTATTTTTAACAGCTGAGTAATATTCTGTTGGGTAAACATACCACATTTTCTTTATCCATTCCTGGATTGAGGGACATCTAGGTTGTTTCCATGTTCTGATTATTACAATTAATGCTGCTATGAACATAGTTGAGCAAGTGTCCTTGTGGTATGATTGGGCATTGTTTGGGTATGTGCCCAAAAGTGTGGTATAGCTGGGTCTTATAGCAGGTCAATTCCCAGTTTTCTGAGAAACTGTCACACTGACTTCCAAAGTGACTGTACAAGTTTATAGTCCCATCAGCAATGGAGGAGTGTTTCCCTTGCTCCAAATCCTCTCTAGCATGAGTTGTCACTTGTGCTTTTATTTATTTATTTATTAATTTATTTATTAATTTATTTATTTATTCCATTCTGACAGGTGTAA
>NC_022013.1:56965761-56967075 GCF_000317375.1 Microtus ochrogaster
TTTTATCATGATGGACTGTCAGATTTTGTCAAAGGCTTTTTCAGCATCTAATGAGATGATCATGTGCCAGTTTTCTTTCCAGTTTATTTATATGTGGATTATATTGAGAGAATTTAGTATGTTTGAAACCTCCCTGTATCTCTGGGATAAAGACCTCTTGATCATGGTGGATAATCTTTTTGATGCATTTTTTGATTCATTTTTCAGTATTTTATTGAGCATTTTGTGTCACTGTTCAAGAAAAATTGGTCTATAATTCTTGCTTTTTGAGTCCTTGTGTAATTTAGATATCAAGGTGACTGTGGCCTCATAGTAAAAATTGGCAATATTCCTTCTGTGTCTATTTTGTGGAATAATTTGAGGAGTATAGTATTAGCTCTTCTTTGAAATTCTGGTAGAATTCTGCAGTAAAACTGTCTGGCCCTGGGCTTTTTTGTTGGTAGATTTTTAATGACTGCTTCTATTTCCTTAGTGATTTTCAGTCTATTTAAGTTGTTTGTTTGATCTTGATTTAAATTTGATAAGTGATATCTATCAAGAAATTTTTCCATTTCTTTTAAATTTTCCAATTTTGTATAGTATAGGTTTTTGAAGTATGATCTAATGATTCTCTATATTTCCTTAGAATCTGTTGTTATGTCCCCCTTTTTGTTTTTGACTTTGCTGATTTTAATATTCCCTCTGCCTTTTAGTTACTTTGGTAAGAGTTTATCTATATTGTTGATTTTCTCAAGGAAACAACTCTTTATTTTATTGATCCTTTGTATTGTTCTCTTTGTTAATGTTTTATTGATTCTAGTCCTCAGTTTAACTATTTCCAGCCAACTACTCCTCTTAGGTGTGTCTGCTTTTTCTTGTTCTAGAGCTTTCAGGTGTGCTGTTAAGTCAATAGATTTAGTTTCTCCAAATTCTTCATGAAAGCACTTAGTACTATGGACTTTCCTCTTAGCACCACTTTCATAGTGTCCCATAAGTTTGTGTATGTTGTTCATTCATTTTCATTGAATTATAAGAAGTCTTTTGTTTCTTCATTTCTTCCTTGACCAGTGTTGACTCAGTATAGAGCAGTTCAGTTTCTATGAGCATGTAGGCTTTCTATTGTTTCTGTTGTTGAAATCCAGCTTTAATCCATGGTGGTCTGATAAGATACAGAGAGTTATTTCATATTTTTTGTATCTATTGAAATTTCCTATGTGACATATCTTGACATACTGTAATCAAATATCTCACAACATTTTTTCTTGTGGTTCAGCTATGTTGAATGATACAGGTCTTGCTGTTGTAGGATAGGTGGGATCTGGGAATGCCATGTAG
>NC_022013.1:56968578-56974716 GCF_000317375.1 Microtus ochrogaster
CTTACAGATCACCATCCCAGACAACAGCCCTCTGCTCAATCAGGAAGGGAGCCTAGTTGCCAGAAGAGGAGCTGGAAGCCAGAGCACGAGCAGAGGGAAGTGGCCGTGTTTTTAAAGGGAGAGAGACCACGCCCCAATGGGCTGGTATCTCAGCAGCTATTGGCTGAAAGAGCGGAAGGAGTTCCCACAACATAGTTCCATCCATTTGCCTGCAAATTTCAAGACATCATTGTTTGTTAGCACTGAATAGCACACCATTGTGTAAATGTACCACATTTTCTTTACCCATTCTTTGGTTGAGGGACATTTAAGTTGTTTCCAGGTTCTGGCATTTATGAGTAATGCTGCTATGAACATAGTTGAATCCTTGTAGTATGAGTGTGCACCCTTTGGGTATCTGTCCAATGATGTGGGATTCCCCTCTGTATGCTGGGAATACCATTGGTTAATAGAAGCTTCTTTGGGCCTACATAAGGGCAGGATAGAACCAGGTGGGAAATTTAAACAGAGGTATAGAAAGAGAGTAGGCAGAGTCAGAGAGATGCTTTGCAGCTGCCAAAAGAGACATGGCCAGATCCTTACCAGTAAGCCACGGCCCCATGCTGATACATAGATTAATAGACATTGGTTAATTCAAGGTGTAAGAACTAGCTAGAAATATGCCTGAATCATTGGAAGAGCAATGTAGTAATTAATATAGTTTTTAGGTGATCATTTGTGCCTAAGCAGCTGAGAAACAAATGAGCAGTCTCAATCTACAGAATGGCACTCAAACAACTGGGGCTAATACTCATGGCCTACAACCCGCTTCAGGTCTGGGTCCTGTTTGCCTACCTGGGGTTAGGAGGAAAGTAGTTGAGAGCATGCCTGCTGCTCAGCATCCCATTTGGAAAAGCAGCTGGATCAGGTCTGCTAGGCATACAGAGGCAGGAAAGCATGGTGGATTTCTACTGCCATACACAAAGATATTTCCAGGCCACGCAGTGTGTTGCATGGTAGATTTAGCTTTTACTCAGATAAAAAGGGTTTATGTGCTGAATACTCCTTCCCAGAGTTGAGGTGGTGAGCACAGCTCCTACCCAGCAGTACCAGAGCTGGCAGAAAAGGTACTTCCACCACATTGAAAGGCTGAGAGAGGTGGAGTCAGAATCCAGGGCTGCTTACAATTTTAAAACCACACTGCTTACCATTTTAAAATGTTCCTTGTCATGTCATGGAGTGGAGGCACACATCTTTAATCCCAGAACTCAGGAGGCAGAGGCAGGCAAATCTCCATGAGTTGAGATCAGCCTGGTGTACAAGAGCTAGATCAAGGACAGACCCCAAAGCTACAGAAAAACCTTGTCTCAAACAAACAAACAAAACAAAAAATATAAAATAAAATGCTCCTTGTCAGAAAAAGATTTCAGATACTCAATAGGACCAAGTCAGACATAAAAGGCCTCTAAACAAAATACAGTGTGTTTTTAAAAATATGTACATAGGCTTTGTAGACAAAGAAAAAGAGTATAGTCAGTTTTAAAAGAAAGTCTTTAAAAAAAACAGTAAAGGTAATATAGAAGAGTATAGACAGTCATAAATTAAAGGAGTAAAAAAAAATAGCCATGTAAAGATGGAAAGTACCCAGAGAGTCTGGATTATTAATGTATATTATTGTGATTTCTTTGAATTTGATGATTGCAGAGAGACATTTGACTCTGGGGGCTGTTACATAAAACCAACATAAAGGTATCTTGACTTCAAAATTTGAGCCTAAAAATATGTTGTTTTGGAAAAGAGTTTTTGCTTTTGTTTACACAAAAGATGAGAAACTGTGGATTTCTTCCAGGCTAATGTGGTTTGATGGAACAAGAACCCCTGAAAGTTCTCCGTGAATGCTAAAATTCTTCACCCAACAAATAGTAGGAAGCAGTTTGGAAAAAACTGTATCCAAATTCCTAAAATGATTCTTTATAAATGTTTATTTTCACTTAAAGGGGGTTGATTATAAATGGTTAAATGGTCACAGTCAATCTCTTTCTAAAAAACGTAGGGTGCAGAATATGATATAGAAATGTATACTTCACATTGGTATGGATCTTGGTCTATTGATACAAATTTATGGTCGATTTTGTTACAATGTGTATATGTGTTTATGCTCTTGTGTAAGGTATTGTACAATTCTTTTAAGATATATATAATTAAAAAGTACAGATGAATAGATAGTCATTTATAATAGCCAAACTTGTAGTCATGTTAGTTGGGTTTTCTAGATATATTTCAGTTAGATAGATAATCTTCAGCACTTTAAGGACCTATACAATATGGCATTTAAAATGTTTTAAGAATTAAGAATTTTCTCAAAAGTGAGACATGTCTGCCTTAAGAGAGGTTGATGGGCATTGAAGAAATAAGTTATGGAATTTGCCTTCAATGGGACAAGGGTAGCCATTTGGGCAAGAAATTGCTCTTGCCTGGACTGCTTGATGGCATGCTGCATGAACTGGACATGCAGGACCCACAAAAAAGTGACTGCTAAACATTCCAAAACCCTGGATGGTCCTCCAGGGTTTCTGCGTCACAGAAGAAAATGCCAGACCTTCTGCGCAGGATGCAGAAGAAAGCAACTGATGAACTTTGCCAGAACAAGGCAGAACAGATCTTTGAATTTCTGCTTCATGGAAAAGTCTACCTGATACTATAGGCCTGTAGGCTGAAGATGGATGTCCTGACATTATAGAAGAACTTTGGTTGACTGTCCAGGCAGCAAGACGTCTCTATCAGTAAATTCTAAAACTTTGGAACTCTCTTACAATGTACTTTCCTGTTTACTTAGGTACTATTATAACCTTTGGGGGTCTTTGAAGAGTTAAAGACAAATAGTAATAGTTATAGTTTTCATTAGTTATGATAAAAGATAAATTAGATAGGAAACTTTAGACTCACAAAGATAGGATAGATGATGGAGTATTTTCCTTAATTTGCCAAATGTAAATAGACTAAATATTGTAACTATAATTCTTACTTGGTAATTGTTTGGTATATGTAATTTTATTATGTTAACGTTAAAACCTTCCTTTTTAATTAGACAGAAAAAGAGAGATGATGTGGTATTCCCTTCCGTATGCTGTGAATACCATTTCTTAATAAAGAAGCTGCTTTGGGCCTATGGCAGGACAGAATAGAGTGGGAAATTTGAACAGAGACATACAATTAGAGTAGACAGAATCAGCAAAACACCGTGTAGCTGCCAAAGGAGATAGACACCAGATCCTTACCAGTAAGCCAAAGCCCCATGCTGACATATAGATTAATAGAAATGGGTTGATTCAACGTTTAAGAGCTAACTGGAAATATAACTGAAACATTGACCAAACAGTGTTATAATTAATATAGTTTCTATGTAATTATTAGGGTCTGAGTGGCTGGGAAATAAATGAGCTGTCTTTATCTACATCAAAGAGTGGTATTTCTGGGTCTTGAGGTAGATTGATTTCCAATTTTCTGAGAAACCACCATACTGATTTCAGAAGTGGTTGTATAACTTTGCACTCCCATCAGCAGTGGAGGAATGTTCCCCTTACTCCACATCATCTCCAGCATAAGCTTTTATTAGTATTTTTCATCTTAACCATTCAGAAAGGTGTAAGATGGTATCTCAGAGTCAGTATGATTTGCATTTCTCTGATGGTTAAGAATGTTGAGCAATTATTTAAGTGCTTTTCGACTTTTTGAGATTCCTCTGTTGAGAATTCTGTTTTGATCTGTACCCCTATTTTTAAACTGGATTATCTGATATTTTGATATCTAGTTTCTGAGTTCTTTGTATATAAGTCCTCTGTCAGATGTAGGGTTGGTGAAGATATTTTCCCATTCAGTAGGCTTCTGTTTTGTCTTGGTGACCATGTTCTTTGCCTTATAGAAGCCTCTCAGTTTTAGGAGGTCCCATTTATTAGTTGTTAATCTCAGTGTCTAATGCTACTTTTGTTATATTCAGGAAGTGGCCTCATGTGCCAATACATTCAGGGTTATTTCCCACTTTCTGTTCTATGAGGTTCAGTGTGACTGAATTTATGTTAAGGTTTTTGATCTAATTGAACTTGAATTTTCGGTATGGGGATAGGTATGGATGTATTTGCATTCTTTGACATGTTGACATCCAGTTTATGCCAACATCTTTTATTGAAGATGCTTTCCTTTTTCCATTGTACAATTTTAGCTTCTTTGTTAAATATCAGGTGTTCATGGGTATGTAAATTAACATCAGAGTCATCTATTGTATTCTATTTATCCACCTGTTTGTTTTGGTGCCAATACCAATCTGTTTTCATTACTATAACTCTATTGTAGAGCTTGAAGTCAGGGATGATGATGCCTCCAGAAGATCTGTTATTGTACAGGATTGTTTTGCCTATTCTGGGTTTATCGTTTGTCCATTCAAAATTGAGTATTGTTCTTTTAAGGCCTGTGGAGAATTGTTCTGGGATTTTTTTTAAAGTTTTCAAATATTGTATTGAAAACAGACATTAGGAAATACTATGATTCAAGTTTTCAGTTCAATTTCAAATGTCACTTATGTTTCCACTGGAATTTTATTATTAAAATGTTATGAAATTCTTACCACAAATACTTCTTTCATGAAACTATCTATAAAAACTCTTTATTGTTTCATTGGGTTTTTTAAATTTATTTATTAAAGATTTCTGTCTCTTCCCCGCCACCGCCTCCCATTTCCCTCCCCATCCCCTAATTAAGTCCCCCCCCTCAGCCCGAAAAGCAATCAGGGTTCCCTGTCCTATGGGAAGTCCAAGGAACCCCCACCTCCATCCAGGTCTAGCAAGTTGAGCATTCAAACTGCCTAGGCTCCCACAAAGCCAGTGCGTGCAGTAGGATCAAAAACCCATTGCCATTGTTCTTGAGTTCTCAGTAGTCCTCATTGTCCATTATGTTCAGCAAGTCCGGTTTTATCCCATGCTTTTTCAGACCCAGGCCAGCTGGCCTTAGTGGGTTCCCGATAGAACATCCCCATTGTCTCAGTGTGTGGGTGCACCCCTCACGGTCCTGAGTTCCTTGCTTGTGCTCTCTCTCCTTCTGCTCCTGATTTGGACCTTGAGATTTCTGTCCGGTGCTCCAATGTGGGTCTCTGTCTCTGTCTCCTTTCATTGCCTGATGAAGGTTAATATTCAGGAGGATGCGTATATCTTTGTCTTTGGATTCACCTTCTTATTTAGCTTCTCTAGGATCGGGAATTAGCCTATGTCATTTTATAGGTGATTTGAGACCCTTGATATTAAGAGCTGTTAATGATCAGTGATTCTTAGTACCCGTTATTTTGGGGCTTGGTGGTGGTGGTGATATTGTGTGTACGTTTTTCTTATTTGGGTTTTGGTGGTGTGGGGCTATCTATTGCATGTGTTTTGTAGGTGTAGTTAGCTTCCTTGGGTTGGAGTTTTACTTCTAGTACTTTCTGTAGGGCTGAATTTGTGAATAAGTACTATTTAAACAATTTCTCACAGAATGTCTTATTTTCTACATCTATGGTGATTGAAAGCTTTGCAGCATATAATAGTCTGGACTGGCATCCATGGTCTCTTAGTGTTTGAAGAATATTTCTCCAGGGCCTTCTGGCTTTCATAGTTTCCATTGAGAAGTCTAATTCTGATAGGTCTGCCTTTATATGCTATCTGACCTTTCTCCTCTGCAGCTCTTAATATTCTTTCTTTATTCTGTATGCTTAATGTTTTGATTATTATGTGGTGAGGGGACCTCTTTTTTGATCCAGTCTATTTGGAATCCTGTAAGTTTCTTTTGCTTTCATAGGCATGTCTTTCTTCAAGTTGGCAAAGTTTTCTTCTATGAGTTTGCTGAATATATTTTCTATGCCTTTGAGTTGGACTTCTTCTCTTTCTCCTATCCCTATTATTCTTAGGTTTTGTCTTTTCATGGTGTCCATTTTCTGTTAAAAGTTTGTTGAATTTAACATTTTCTTTGACTGATTAATCTATCTCCTCTATAGTATCTTCAATATCTGATATTCTCTCTTCCATCTCTTTTATTCTGCATCTATAGTTTCTAATTGTTTAACTATATTTTCTATTACAGAATTCCCTTGGTTTGTGTTTTCTTTATTGCCTCTATTTCAGTTATCAAGTCTTGAAC
>NC_022013.1:56974916-56976225 GCF_000317375.1 Microtus ochrogaster
GTCTTTAAGGGTCTCTGTCATCTTCAAAAGCTATTTTTAAGGCTGTCTTCTTCTGCTTCATCTGTTTTAGGATATTTAAGACTTGCTGATGTAAAACCACTAGTTTCTGGTAGTGCCATGCTACTCTTTACGTTGTTGAATGTGTCCTTTTGCTGCTGTCTGCCCATCTCTTCCTGCAGTGATTGGAAGTGGGGCCTGTGCTTCAGGAGGGCCCTCTTCTTCCAATTGGTGCAAGTGGGGTCTGTGGTTTAGGTGGTAGCTTTTCCTCAAGGTGAAGGCAGGTCTGTGCCTCTTGTGAACACTGATAAGGCTCTGGAGTTCCTCCAGGTATAGTTAGGGCCAAGGCTCCAGTGTTCACAGATTCCCTGGGGATGGTTGGGGGTGTGGGGATGCTGCTCCCAGGCCTCTGGGGTTTTACTGGGAGTGGGTAGGTTGTGGAATGTGCCTCTTGAGGTAGAACCTAGAAAGTATGGCCTTGAATGTAATCTTACATCGGCATATGGGCATCTGGATTTGGGGATGATTATAGGTCTAGGTGTTGATTCCTGTGTTTGTCTTTATTAGGTTGTGTTTTGTTCTATTGTTTCTCTTTTCTTTCTATCGTCTGGCCTAAATGGTCAAGGGTTCTGGTGCCTAGCATGTCTCCATGTCCAGTAGAGTATCTCTTCTGGGTATTTGGGGGGACTCTTGGTCCCTAGATCTGACCTGGCTTCTGAGAAAGATCAAGTCTTCTCCTGAAGTTATAGACCAGGATATGGAGCTATAGTGAGGGTGTGTGTGTGTGTGTGTGTGTGTGTGTGTGTGTGTGTGCACGTGTACAGTCTGTGATTATTGGGCAGGCTTTAAATGGGATTCGTGGGCAGTGGGCAGTGTCCTACATGTGATTTCTAGGACCAGCCTGGTCTCCCATAAGGCTTCTGGGGCTGTGGGATCTAATATGGAGCCCAGATGATGGGTGCAGTTAGGAGTTATTGGGCAGGTCTGAAGGAGTATTACCTGGGTGGTGTCTTACCTGGATCTTGCTTGGCCTTTGATAAAGCTGAAGTCTTCTTCCAAAGTATTAGGGCAAGATATGGAAGCCAGGGGTGGGTGCAATCTGCATTGTTGGACAGGCTTAAAGGGGTTTAGCAGGCAGTGTCTTCCCTGGGGTCCCTAGGACCACTGTGGCTTCCAGTATAAATACCAGGTCTTGTGTGTAGTCCCTAGTAGTCCCTAGTGTGGAGTCCAGGGTATGATGTGCAGTCTCTATAATTATATTCTTGTGTGAAATTTAAATTATTAAAATTTTTAATATTCATAAAGATATAAA
>NC_022013.1:56982554-56986684 GCF_000317375.1 Microtus ochrogaster
TTGATAATAGTTTGTTTTGTTTTATTTCAGAATATTTATATGGTGTATTACATCGATGGACTTTTGTATGTTGAACCATCCCTGCATCTTTTGTATTATTCTGTTGGTGATGCTTGTGCCTGTAGCTCCTATTTGCTTACCTCGATTTTCCATCTCCAGGATTCCCTCAGTTTGTATTTTTCTAGATTGCTTCTATTTCCATTTTCAGGTCTTGAACTATTTGATTAGTTTCCTTCAACTGTTCGTGTTTTCCTGGATTTCTTTAAGGGATTCATTTATTTTTCTCTTTAAGTACCTCTATCATCTTCATAAAGTTGGTTTTTCAGTCATCGTCTTGTGTTTCAGCTGTGTTGGAATATTCAGAGCTTGCTGTAGTAGGATAACTGGGCTTTTGTGGTGACATATTTTCCTAGCTGTTCTTGATTGTGTTCTTATGCTGGCCTCTAGGCATCTGGATTTGGGGTAATTGTAGGTTTGGGTACAGGTTTTTGAATTTGTATTTGTTGGACAGTTTTGGTTGTTTTTTTTTTTAACCTCAATTTCTATTTCCTCTCTGATCTTCTGGCCTGAGTGTCCTGCAGTTACGCTAGCCATTGAGTCTTCTAGCCCAGTCCATACCTCTTCTTAGGTTCTGGCATCCTTTGTGACCGTTGGTGTTCCTGATGCTGGCTTTGCCTCTGGGTTTCCGGGTTTCTGGGAACTGGCGTGGTCTCTAGTTGAGTTGGGGGCATCAGCCAGAGTTCTGGGCCAGGATATAGTGATGGGAGTATTGGGGAAAGACTGATTGGGCTCTGAGGAATGATTGGCAGTCTGCCAGTGGGGGGGCTTACCTGGGGTTCCAAGATCAAATATTTCTTGTGATGCTTTTTAATGCATACCTTATGATCTACATTTTAGTTAAACTTGACCTTTGGTTTCACCTAAGATAAGATTAAGATAAAAGATTAGTATTAGTATTTTTACATTGATAATGAATACGTTTACATATAATTCATATGTAATTTAATTTGTGACAATATTTCAGACACTATTATAACCTTTATACAACATTGAGACAAAAATGATGTTCTAGTTGTGTCTACTTGATTACTGCAGTTATCACCATATATTTTCCCTGCTTTAAATTGATAAATAACTGAACAGTAAATTGTTACTTTGTATTTATGTAAGAAATTCTCTTTTTTTCCAATTACCTAAGGACTTTGCATATATTATTAACATCTGTTTGACTAAAATTTTACTTTGGGAATTTGGAGGGATCTTTTAAAATTCTACAATTATTAGCTATCCTTTCATAAATATTTCCCTGTTACCTTTTCCTATAAAAACTGAAAACAAACGATAAGCATTAGGACTTATTTTAAAAAGCAGCATCTTCAATTCATTTGTTTCCTTGGAGGTGTCCTTTGTAATGATGGGGTGCTCAGTGTCCAAGCCAGTCTAGCTGGAGATTTCTTCATCAAGGCAAGAGGGAAGCGACAGGTCACAAAGTCCTTCTGCAGGGCTCTCTCACAGGTTCAGCTCAGCACTTCCCCTAGGGCTGTCTCTGGAAATGGCATTCCTCACTAACCATTGAAACTGGCTTGCATTCCAGTGAGGGAAGATCAGTTTCTGTATTATAGCACATATGAAATCATGTGTGACACTCCCATCCCCACTGCCACCACTGTTACCAGTGCTACCCCTGCTGATGCTTTCCCACACCTCCACTGAAACTTGTTGGACACCGACAGCACTTTCTTTTTTTTTCCTGAGACAATTATCCTTGTTCAAAGTAGAAGAAATTATCCCGGCTAAGCACTAGCGGACATGACTACAGCAGATTGTATTTCATTTTATCTCTGTCTTGTTTGCTTTGAATGTTTGGCCAGCTCTCTCTTTAACAGAAATTCAAAAGTAGTTATTTTCTTTCTTAAAAAATAAAATCAAATCAAAGTCAAACAGGTCAGCTCTTCTTAGATTCATTCCGCATTTTGTAACTCAAATGCATCCACCCGAAGCCCCAGCCATTCATTTTGATGATGAAAGTGTACTGTTGAATGGCTTTTCCTGGAGGTACATGAACAAATATCCGTTCACTCCAAATAGGGTATTGACAAGCCACCACAGGACAATCACACCCAAAAATAGTTTGCCGAGTCATCGGATTTATTGCAGCCACTCTCAGTAGCATCGGTGAGTCAAAGGCAAACCTGTATCACCAAATAGCGCACCAAAGCATAAGTGACCGATCAGAGAAGCTTCATCCTGGAGCTCTCTGCGTAGCTCCTACTCAATTCCACCACCATCTGTTGTGCGGGGAACCCACCAGGTGAAGCGGGAACGGACGGACGCTCAAGAGAAATCCTACACTAGCTCAGAATTGAGAAATAGATAGTTATTTATTTAGGGGTAAACTCACAAATCAGAATCCTCCGCTTGACCGGTTGAATCACTTGTCAGCAGAAAGGAGCAAGAGGAAGGAGAAAAGGGACAGTTCAGCCCCATACATAGTATAAGAGGCCACGCCCCAGTAGGCGGGTAATTACAAGCTGTAAATCTTCCTACAGCAACAGTCTTCTCCCGGAGCAGTAGTTCACTGATTTATAACCATGGGGTCCTCCTACCTCTTTTAACTTCCTAGGCTTTCCGATCTTGCAAATTTTGTGAGTCTTATCAATTTCTTTCCTCGTGCAGAAAGGGAATGGTCCAATTAAGAGAAAACAGCTACACAGAGGTGCCCAACACTATATTTTTCACAGGTAATTCAATCAATTGTGTTTAACTCTTTCTGCATGCTGCGAATATGTATTCCTCTCATTGGTTAAGAATAAAAGCTGTTTGACAAATAACCACGCAAGCTAAGATTAGGCAGAACAAGCAAACTGAGAACTCAAAAGAGGAGGAACAGAAAAGGGAGAGATGCCAGTCAACAGTCTAACAAGCAGGACGTGTTGAAAATGAGGCGAAAAGTATTGAGCCATGCAGCAAAGCATAGATAGAAGTATGGATTAATTTAAATGTAAGAGCTAGCTAGAAATAAGCCTAAATTCTTGACCAAGCATTAGTAATTAATATAAACTTCTGAGTGATTATTTGGAAGTGGCTACAGGACAGGGCGGGTCAGAGAAACCTCCATTTATATGATGCATTGCCTTACTATGTAGTTTTTAAATTGCACTACACTTTGATGTTGTCTAACTTGAAACAAATGGTCCAGATTTAAAATAATTGATTTTTATTTCAAAATAAGAAAAATGATAAAATGATGCTCTGGAGAAGTTCAGAGAATCAAATACACCATGATTTTACTTCCTTGTCCCTCTTCCTCTAAGGCTTGTTATTCATTTGACTCATGATAAACTCAGAATAACAATGTAATATTATTTAATACTTAAAAAGAAGGAAATATAGTCATTTGTTACAACATGGATAGACATTTTGTTTGGCAAAAAAACAAAAAACAAAAAAACAACCCAAGTCCAAAGGCAAACTTCCCATATTCTCCTTTACATGAGCCATCCCAGGTTTCTTAAGATTTTTATTTTAGGCCGGGCAGTGGTGGCGCACGCCTTTAATCCCAGCACTCAGGAGGCAGAGGCAGGTGGATCTCTGTGAGTTCGAGGCCAGCCTGGTCTACAAGAGCTAGTGCCAGGACAGGCTCCAAAGCTACAGAGAAACCCTGTCTCGGAAAAAAAAAAAGATTTTTATTTTATTTGCCTTATTTCATGCATATGGCTATTTGTCATCTTCTATGTATGTGCACGCATGTATTCTTGGTATTAGCAAAGGCCGGAAGAAGATAAGATGTCAGATCCTCTAGGATGGGAGATACATGTGTTGTGAGTAGCCATGTCAGTGCTGGGAACTAAGCAAAAGTAGTGAGGGTTCTTAGCTGCTGAGCCCCAGCTCAGCCCAGCTCCTCCCAACCCCTCTCAAGGTTTCTTATAGATTCTATGGCATCTTTTCACTGGAGTGTCTAAGGTACAGAAAAACGATATGCCTTGGTGATGATAGCAATTCCCCAACAGTTTCTAAGATGCTAAAAGCCCTAATCCCAGCACTTGGGAGGCAGAGGCAGCAGATCTCTCTCTGTGGGTTCAAGGCCAACCTGGTCTACAAGAGCTAGTTCCAGGACAGGCTCCAAAGCT
>NC_022013.1:56986784-56987452 GCF_000317375.1 Microtus ochrogaster
AGATTTACAGTCAATGGTTCTTCTCTGAATCCCTAACAGTAGACAAGGCATTTATTTCTCGGTGTCTAATTCCCTTTGCCTGATTAAACAATTTGTTGTCGGTGACAATTTAGGATAGTATTGGCTAAGTGGTAAGGGATTAATAATGGCTACCTTCCTTTCTTCTCTGAAGCTGAGAACTGAGAGTTTCCATCCCTGGTTCTTTCAGATTGGGCTCAGAACAAGGGCTCATAGGGTTTAGTAGATTTTCAGGAGGATCAAGGAAGCCTGTGGGTCTAGACATAGTGGGGACCACAGGGGCAGCTTGAGTGCCATTTTGTGAGGGCTATTAGGCAGGAAAGGTGGTGATTCCGTGCTCCTGGGACACATAGTCAGCCTCATTTTCACCTGGATCTTCCCTGATTATCCAGCGCTGAACATACACTCTAGTTCTAATTGAATAGAGCTTTTTCAATAATCAATATGGCTTGACTCCAAGAAGTCAACTACCTAAATAAGTAAACAGAGATGCTACTTTCTTGGGTCTCTGCTGTTTGTCTCATAATTGCAAGTACATTTGACTAACTAACAAGGATTTTCATAAGGAAGACAAGGCAATTAAAAGATTTCATTGCTACAACCTTGAAAGCCCTTATGCAAATGATGCCCTGTAACATACAGGGCTTTGC
>NC_022013.1:56988442-56990965 GCF_000317375.1 Microtus ochrogaster
AAGGATTTTCATAAGGAAGACAAGGCAAAAGATTTCATTGCTACAACCTTGAAAGCCCTTATGCAAATGATGCCCTGTAACATACAGGGCTTTGCTATGCTCACACAAAGCTGAACTTGGGTGCTCAAGGACTTTTATGGAGGAAAGGTTCTCATTTGGGTGGAACCTTGGTGGTACCTTCTCTCAGTATCTTAGGAAGGAAAGTAGTCATCAAGACCAGCATTTCCACCCTATCACTTAGTAACCAGGTCAGTAACAAAGAGAGAGCATGCATGTTTTACCCACTAAAACAGCCATCAAATGAGCCTCCACAGCCCTCTGGCCTCAGCTCCAAGCGTTCTGTACTCCAGGTTCTGATACCTTTGCACATTTTCAGCCACTTCACTTGGAGCCACACCCTGAGGTCATATCATGATCATCACAAAAGGCAGAGTATAAATACCCGCCCACCCCTGCCAAGCTTACTACATCCCAGACTGTGCTAAGTGCTTTTCCTGCATTATCCCATTTAATTCTCCCCACCAGCTTTTGACATGGGTGCTATTATTATCTCTACTTTACAGATTAAGTAATTGAGCTCCAGGTTCACACAGCTCATAACTAAGAGACAAGACTCACACACAGGTGTGTCTCACATCAAAGTACATGTTTTTTTTTTTTTTTAACAGTTTCACATTTTTATCTCTCTTCTGTAATCTGTAGTTTAACCTTTCGCTGCCTGACTAGAGTTTCTCCTATCACCATCCCTGGTAAAGTCACACTGAGGCAAAGCTTCTAGAGGCTGGTTTATAGTTTTCCTTGATCTTTCCAGGCCTGTCAACCACCTCCAGCTTTGCTTCCTCCTTGGCAACCTAGTTGCTGCTAGCAATCATTTTAACTACATGTTTACCAACTCCCTCAAGTCCCCTGATTCCTTAATGGTTTTTCTGCACGACTCTGATAATGTCCAGGCCTGCATTAGCACAACCACCTGTTTCTCCTTGCTGCTCTGGGAATGTAAAAGCCACTATCATATTAATTAATTAATTAATTTAAAAAAATGTACTTCACATGTTTAAATTCCTTTTGCCCAGAGCCTTCTGTCTCAGTGAAAATACCCTGCCCTGGTTTCCTATTCCCCTCAGTGAGGTCTCTCAGCCCTCTTTTAGTTTCCAGCCTACCACCAGGACTTCACCTTATTCTTTCTTTCTCTCTCTCTCAGCTGATGAATAAGCAGTCTGTGTCGCCAGAAAATTGAAATCCTTCAACATGAACTTGAGCTCTGTTCTGAAAATCCCCATGCCCTCATTATGTCTCTACCTATTAGCTGCACTGTGAGTGTCCTGGTCTTCAACAGGAGCAAGTACACTTAGTCAAAAGGCCCTGGCCTATCTTGCCAGGAAGTTCCTCTTGTGTCTGTAGATTTACAGTCAATGGTTCTTCTCTGAATCCCTGACAAATTTCCATGACACCCTAGACAAGGCCCCCAATCCCTCTCAACTGCTGACTTTAGTGGATACTTGGTGTTTCTATAGTGCTTCTCCTGGCCTCTTTTAGAAGTGTTCCCTCCCTTGAATTCTGCGAGGGAACACTTAGTCTTGAGTGTTTTCTCTGTCTTCTCTTGGGCATTTTCTCATTTTGTCAGGATACACTAAGTCTTGGATGGATACTCAAGTTCTTCCCATGACCCTCTCTTCTTCCTCTATTCACCCTCACCCTCTGAAGAGATTTGAGCAACATGTAAAGGCAAATACTATCCACATGAATCTGTTTTGAGTTACTCCAAAAGAATGCTGAAAGAGCTTTTGTTTTCTTGCTGTTGAGAATTTCAGAGGCTCAAGGTCCTAGAATGAACAGCCCTGTTTGTCTGGCTGCCTTAGATAGCACCCTGGCTGGGTAACATGCTAAGAAGTTGAAGAGGAACTAGATGAGTGCAGAAGGGATCAAAAGAGTGCTGTGACCTCCCTGTATGACAATCTACTATTGCAAGAACCAACTCAAAACAGGAGACCAGAGCTATTGTCTTCTGAGAATAGTTCCTTTGTAAACTGATGACCTTCTGGGACCCACCTCATTCAGGTTCCACCATCGTGACATTGCCACACTGAGGACTAAGCATCCAGTATAGTACCTTTGGGGAACAATTCAAATCAGGTTCAAACCATGGCCATATGTAGGATAATGGAGCAAAAAATCAATAATCTTTGTTTTTAACTCCAAATTTCAGCTAAAGGGCCAAAAACTATGTGTCAAAAATAAGTCCACAGGTTGGGCAGGAGTTCTTTTGTCTCAATAGCCTGCCTGCAGCAAGCAAGGTAGGCGCTTGTTTATGAGCTACCCAACTAGCATGGAGATCTGATCTCGGCACCAGGAGAGCCATCATTGGGGTGAGTGAGTTTCTGACCCATGGCAGTAGCCTGGGACATGGAACTCAGATGTTCCTCATCCCTCCTATACTTCCTGGTCTTCCTGCAGGGCCTATACTACCTGCATACTGCCTCTCTCTTCCTATCCCACCCAGCTTGCATCCAGAACCCATCCCCC
>NC_022013.1:56993310-57005437 GCF_000317375.1 Microtus ochrogaster
ACCCTATCCTATAGCCATACTGATGAATATCTTGCATATCACCATAGAACCTTCATCTGGTGATGGATGGAGATGGAGACAGAGACCCACACTGGAGCACCGGACTGAGCTCCCAATCTCCCAATGAGGAGCAGAAGGAGGGAGAACATGAGCAAGGAAGTCAGGACCACGAAGGGTGTGCCCACCCACTGAGACAGTGGGGCTGATCTATTGGGAGCTCACCAAGGCCAGCTGGACAGGGACTGAAAAAGCATGTGATAAAACCGGACTCTCTGAACACGGCAGACAATGAGGACTGATGAGAAGCCAAGGACAATGGCACGGGGTTTTGATCCTACTTCATGTTCTGGCTTTGTGGGAGCCTAGCAAGTTTTGATGTTCACCTTCCTAGACCTGGATGGAGGGGAGAGGACCTTGGACTTTCCACAGGGCATGGAACCCTGACTGCTCTTCAGACTGGAGAGGGAGGGGGAGAGGAGTGGGGAAAGGGGGAGAGGAGTGGGAGGAAGGGGAGGAAAATGGCAGGCTGGGAGGAGGCAGAATTTTTTTTCAATAAAAAAATAAGTCCATTGCCTCTGTATAATTAGTTAATGATGCTACCTAACATTGGATCGAGTCTCCTGATAGAGAAATTAAAGAATCAAGTTACATTTTTCCCTTATCAATTATTCCCATATACATGCCCAGCTGAAAAGAAGGGTATTATATTGATAAAATCTCACACATTCACTCCCAAAAATTTCTATGAAATCCTATCCACACAAAGAAAATTGTTCCATCATAGATGTCCCAGTTGGACATAAGGCCTCTGTAATATGTAGAGGGTAGAAAGAGGTGTAATCTGTGATAGACTCTGTCTTCATGGCTCTTAACATCTCATGGAGGGCATGGATATGAATAAAGTCAGAATCAGTGAGATGAAAAACTTGCATACACATCAGAAAATAATGATTGGGTTAACAAGTGAAAGGTGAAAGATAAATAGTTGAACAAATAATTAAGCTGAGGCAGAGTTACGTAGCCAAAGAACTGTGATAGAGACATTATAAGATATCATTGTCACTGAAAAGCCAGTGTGACTAAAGTAGAAATTAATATAAAATTGTTCAAAATAAAACTGTGGTAGGGGAAAAAGTAGGTCATACAGAGCCTATACCATATAAAGGAAGTATGTCTCTGTACATTATAGTAGCAGTGTCGAGATAATGAAGACAGTTGTGGAAATAAAGTATGAGATAGGAATACAGATAGATACAGACAGACAAGCAACAGGAGAGATGAGATAGTTAAATCTGAATTTTGAAAAATTACTCTGGCTATAGCATGGCCATCAGCTAGCACGTTTAAGTGCAAAAACAAAAGCAGGGGGTTGATTGGGCACTGTGTTTACATCTATGTCATAACAGGAGTGATATATCTTGGGTTAGTATAAGTGGATGGAATCTGAAGACTTGTGGTTACACTGGTATGTCATTTAGAAAGTAGAAACAACAGGACACAAGGGTCTGCTGAATGTGCAAAACAATAATGAAAAATATGCTTTATCAAATTCCTACAGAGGTTATTTGTTTTTATAGGGGACTTGATGACTCAGAGAATAGAAGGTGGTTTGTAATAAAAGATGGTGCTAGGTACTATTGGGAAAGCTTTTATTTCAATTCTTGAAAATGATTTACATAGATTTCCCACCTTCCAAGAGGAGATACGCATTAGAAGTCTGGAACTTAGAGGGGGGAGAAGACAGCTCATCAATGTATGTGCTGACTGCTTTCAGAGCATCACTCAAGTCATGGTCTAGGGAAACTATGCAGGAGAAAACTTGAGTGATTGAGAGTTGAGTCTATGAATGGTTGAGCAAGGAGGAAAAGAGTACAGAAAACAAACAGAAGAAATATCTAGAGAAGTAGAGAGAAAAGAGGACTGTATAGTTTATGGAAACCAAAGGCAGATGTTTTGAGGAGGAAGAGTCCATAGTCGCTCCCCCAAGTTCAAGAAAGACTTTTGGAAGTACCTGTATTCAGTGAGTTGCTTGAAAGTGGGATTATCAGAAACAAAGCCACATTAGAATGGCTGAGAAATAAGTGAAAATGGCAAAACAGAATGTTTTCTTCAAAGAATTTTAATGAAAGAGCTAAAGGCAAATATGGAGCCAGAACTGGACTTGTAGTTAATGGAAAGGGCTCAAACACAATTAAAGCTAATAGGAAAATCTAGTTAACAGGAAGAATCTATACATGAGAGAATGCAGAAATCTTTGCTGTGAATTCTAATGCTGCTAGGAAGGAGAAGTGGATAGACACTAGGATTGAGGCAAGTGTGACCTGAGCTCTTGTAAGAGAAATTGTTTTTATTGTTGTAGACAAAAAAAGGAGAGATATTGGGATTGATGCTAGTCATTCACAGATTTATAACTAGAAGAGAAAGGGTTCTCATAGAGTTGATTCTGTCATCTTTATTTTTTTATAAAGTGGATGTGGGAAGACACAAAGTGAGAAAGAACTATTGCTTTCAGAAATATGGGACCCACCCAGTTTTCCTTATTCAATTAACATCCCTGCACACTATACAAGATAAATGGAAGAAGACTGAATATTGGACAGAAGAGACTGGCTAGGGCTTTGAATATGAAAAACAGAGAAGTGCGGTACACACACACACACACACACACACACACACAGAGAGAGAGAGAGAGAGAGAGAGAGAGAGAGAGAGAGAGAGAGAGAATTGAAAAATTGAAAAAGGGAAAACAGGAAATACCAATAGGTTCAGATTTTTTTAAAAAGTCTCAACAAAAGCTGTTTCTTGTGGACCAAGTGTCAGGAAGCATCAGCCTAGATAGACAGAAGACTTTGTATAAAACCATAGGAAAACATCAAACAATTATGACCTCCACCTATTCACACCAAGATAATTATGAAGTTGAGTTCAAGGAATTATGGACGATTTCTCTAATCTGAGGTGCTAACACAGAAGGTCAGGTCTTGAGACAAAAGAGCTCTGTCACCTAAACACTAGAGTGGTACTAGAGGACTTGTTGCAAGTTTGGAATGTCACCTTGGTGTCAGTAAGGCCAAGTGTAGACATGAAACTTCTGTCTCTACCTAGAAATAATAGAGAGTCTCCCAACGTGGACAGCCAAAGGAAACCAAGTGGTGAATCTGGACTTCCACCCTCAGACTCCAAGGACCAGGAAACACCCATATATTTTTGATACAGAGCAGTGTCAGTGAGTGGAATCTTCCAATTATAACAGAAGGCTTAAGGAGCATATATTCTTACAATACCCCAAATGTCCAGTTTTAAGAAAAAATATACACAAAGCCAAACAGAATAATATCAGTGTGTTTGAGCTCAGATAGCCAGCAGATGCCAGCACTGAGATGACAGAAGGCAGGTGGATATGACAGAGTTGTAACACAACTCTAAATGCTTCCAGTAAATAACTAAAAATGCTTTAAACAATGGAGAAAATAAGAGAAAAGAGACAGAAGTTATGGGGGAAAGATGAAAGAAGAGAAGGGAAGAGGAAGGAAGATGTGTATGATGCTACACACTGTAATTCCAATTCCAGCTGCTCAGAAGGCTGTAATAAGATGTCAAGTTTGAGGCCAGTCTGGCCTCCAGTGCAAGTCATAGCTCAGCAAGTAAAAATAAAATAAGACAGAAAGTCTTAAGAGGAAAGCTTCCATGAGAAAACAGAAGATGTAAATGGTAATCAAATGGAAACTTACAACAGAAAAAAATAATAATATAGACAAAAATGAATCTATAACAATGTATAGTGTCTATAGAACATTGGAAGGATCAGAGGAGGAAAATCTGTAAGCTTAAAAATATAACCGTAGAAAATCAACCTCCTGAAATAAAAGAAATAAAATTGATTTTAGAAAGCTTCAAACATTAGTGGGAAAATACAAAAGACATCTAATCTTCATGCTAACAGAAAAACAGAAGAATTAACCAAGGTTATCATTGGAAAGATTCTAAAAAAAATATTGGGTGGAAATTTTCAAAATATTATAAAATGTATAAAATTATAGATTTAGGATGCTGAGTAAAATATAAGCCAGACAAGCCAAAATTAATACAAGAATATGTACAGTATAGTCAAATAGTAGGAAACTGCAGGCACAGAAATTATCTTCAGAGTTATGACAGCAATGTCTCATCTTTGAAAGAAAAACAGTTTGAATGCAGATATGTTCTTACTAAAAACTTTAGAAGGAAAAAAAAGAAGGAAAATTTCCCCAGTGCTGAAATAACAAAAGTGTCAACCCAGAATTCTATATCCTGCAAAAATACAGCTCAGTAAATAAGAGACACTCAACAGAGCTAAATTAAAAATAAAAACAAGAAAAGAATTTATCACTAGATCTATCTCTAAATAACAAACAAAAGAACTTCTCTCAATACATAGTAAATGTTTAAAAGAAAGAATTTTGGAACACCAGGCAAGAACTATAGCAAGCAAGGAGGCAAACAAAAAGAGGTCTATACAATAGTGCTTCCTTTCCCTTGAATTTAAACTATACTTGGTGGTAGAAGAAAAGAAGTCAAGAATATACCTTCTTTTTTCCCTTCTTCCTTCCTTCCTTTTCCTTTCTTCCTTCCCTTCATTCTTCTATCCTTCATGTCTTCTCTGCTAACTTTCTCTTGATTTCAAGCAGTCTTACTTGCCCATTCATAGCTTTTTAAAAATAATTGCTATGCTAAAAAAAATTAATGCAGTTAAGTTCTGTCAGAATATATGTGAAGAAAATATTTAATGTGAAATATAAGTAATTACATAGTTATGCTCACAGTGACAAAATGCATATCATGTGGGCATTAAACAGAAGTACACTATACCAATACCAGATAAAGTATTTACAGCAAACATAACTGTTAACAGATATAATGTTATTATATAATTTAGACAGAGTCAACCCACGAAGATGTGGCAATCTTAAATGAGAGTTTATACAACAAAAACAAAACAGAGCTATATATAGTCCTGTACAAAAGAAAAAGTTGACAGACATATAAGGAGAACAGATAAATTAAAAGTTGAAATTGTAACTCCACAACATCAATAGCACAGCTAGACAGCAGTCAACAAGGATTGAGAAGAACTGAATAGCATGGTGATGGAGGAAGGTCATTGGTTAATTAATAAAGAGACTGCCTTGGCCCTTTAATAGGACAGAAAATTAGGTAGGCGGAGTAAACAGAACAGAATGCTGGGAGAAAGAAGCCTAGTCAGTCAGTTGCCATGATTCTCCCACCTGAAACAGATGCAGGTTAAGATCAACTTGGTAAGCCACACCTCGTGGGGCTACACAGATTATTAGAAATGGGTTAGATCAATATGTAACAGCTAGCCAATAAGAGGTTAAAACTAATGGGCCAAGCAGTGTTTAAAAGAATACAGTTTCCATGTAATTATTTCAGGTATAAAGCTAGCCATGCAGGCGGCTGGGTGCTGGGAACCCAGCCTACCGTCCTTCAACAGAGTGGCACCCAACGTGGGGCTAAAAACACTTAAAAACCTGAGAGAGCTTAATTTTAAACAGAAAAAAGGCCAGAGTTTAACACAGAGTTTTGCTTCTTGTTGGTTGCATGCCATAGAGAGATTTCCTGATTCAGCCTCAGTAGGAAAAAAGCTATGTCATTTTAAAGCGCAGCTTCCTGGGGCTGTGCCGCCAATGCAAACTCTGGCTTTAAAGTGTTTCAATGGCTTCTATGGGACTGGATGTTTGTGTTCCCACTTGGGATCAGAAGGAGAGTGCTCTGAGACCGTGCTGATGGCTCAGCGCTCCCCACCTGCACCTGGACAGACAGCAAAATCAGGCTTAGGCAGACAGAAGAACATGGCAGATTCCTGCCACCATACAGAGAGATGCTTTCATACTGCGCAATGCTCTGCATGTCATATTTGACTGTGACTTGGATGAAAAGAGTTTCTGTGCCGCACACTCAGTCTCAGAATTAAACTGCTGACTGTAGCTCCAATGTGGACTTCCTGTGTGCCTGGAACTGTGTGCAGCTCAGGGACACCAAATGGCTCTGAGGTGGAAGCGGCTCAGCTCCGCCATGCTGAACTGTGCTGGTCTCAGGCAAAAACTACTGTAATTACCATAATAACAGCACAGTTAAGGTTTAGACTGGGCAAAAATCAGGCAATACCATGTTACCCCTATATGGTGCAAGCTAAAGTTTTTAAGAAGTGCTTACCATTTTAAAAAGTGCTCCTGGATAGTAAAAAATTTACAGATTCACAATAGGACAGATTCAGACCACTAAATGGATCACAATATTAGATAAATATACATAGGCTTGAGAAAAAAAATATAAAAAAATAAAGTTAATGCCCTTAAAAAAGGGGGATAAAGTATTTAAAGAGACAGAGTACAGATAGTTATAGATTAAAAAATAAAAAATAAGCCACATAAAAATAAAAAATTCACAGAAAATCTGGATTCTTTGTATTATTATGTTTTCTTTAAAATTTTTGACTGTAAAGAAGCTAAATACAGAGAGACATTTCATTATGTGGTCTGCCAAACTATATGTATGTTCTAAAGGTATCATGATTTCAAAATTTGGGTCTAAGTATATGATGCTTTGGAGAGGGTCTTCTTTTGTTTTCACAGAGGATGAGACCCTATGGATTTCTTCTATCCCAATATGGTATGATAGACCACACCCTCCTAAAAGGTTGCTGTGAACACCTTCAAAAAATTGCTTCACTCAACTGCCAACTGAGATAAAACTAGCACACAGGTTATACCATGAAAGACCTAATTAGCAATGCCCCCATTCAGCAGAAAACAGTTTGGAGAGAAATAACTGTGCCCATGTTCCCATATATTGTTTATAAATGTTCTTTTACATTTAAAGGGGAATATGATATAGATATGGATAATTTACATTGGTATGGATTTGACTTTATTGATATAAATTTAAAGTCAATCTTGGTATATGTATTTCTGACCTTGACTAAGGTACTGTGATTGCGTAGTTCATGTAAAAATGTAATGTATATAGGTTGTTAATGGATAATCATTAATAATAATCAAGCTTGTAGTCATGTTAGTTAGATTTTCTAGATGTGCATAGATATATTTTAGATAGACATTCTTCATATCTTTCAAAGACTACAGAATATGACATTTAATGTTTTAATAACTTAGGGTTTTTCATGACAATGAGACATGTCTGCTCCTGGCAGCACCAATCTACTTCAAGAAGAAGATGGGCATCGAAGAGGCACCTTATGGAGTTTGATAGCCATTTGGGCAAAAAACTGCTCTTTCCTGTACTATTGCATAAACTGGACACAGAGAACCCATAGAGAGAGGACTACTGAACTTGCTTAAAGGTGAGATGATCTTTAGGGGTTCCTGATTCATGAAAGAGTCTGTGAGACATTCTGCAGGATACAGCAGATAATGACTGAACTGCCTTTGAAATTTACTGCTTCATAGAAATGTCTCTGAATACTATGGGCCTGAAGGCCAAAGATGGATGCCTCAACAGTACAGAGGAACTTTGGGTGACTGTCCAGGCAGCTAGTTGTATCTGTTATTTCTAGAGTTTTTATTTCTTTTTTAATTAGGTAATATTATATTCTTCTGGAGTCTTTGATAGAGTTGAAGAATGGATAGTCATAGTTTTAGTTTTACTTAGTTATGATAAAAGATAAAATAGATATAAATATTGTGACTGTAATTCTTACTTGATAATTGTTTTGTTATATGTAATTTTGCTATGTTAAGTTAAAGCCTTCCTTTTTTTGTTTAAACAGAAAAAGGGGAAATGATGGAGGAAGGTCATTGGTTAATTAATAAAGGGACTCCCTTAGCCCTTTAATAGGACCGAAAATTAGGTAGGCAGAGTAAACAGAACAGAATGCTGGGAGAAAGAAGCCGAGTCAGTCAGTCGCCATGATTCTCCCACCTGAAACAGACGCAGGTTAAGATCTACCCGGTAAGCCACACCTCGTGGGGCTACAGAGATTATTAAAAATGGGTTAATCGAGATGTGAAAATTAGCCAGTAAGAGGCTAAAACTAATGGGCCAAGCAGTGTTTAAAAGAATATAGTTTCTGTGTAATTATTTCGGGGCATAAGCTAGCCACGCGGGAGCTGGGGTGGCCGAAATGCAGCCCACCATTCCTCTCACACCAGCATGGTATTCTCAATCACTGGATCTAATCAAAATTCACAAACACGTCATCCAACAACTGCAGATAGATTATATACTCTTTTCAAGTAATCACAAGATATATGTGAAAATAGACCAGACCCGGAGTCATCAAATTAACCTTAATAAATTAGTCGTATATAATTTTCTTTGATACTAGTGAAAATCAAACTGGAAATCTGTAACAGAAATTTAGCAGGAAAAACCTCCAAACACTTAGAAACTAAATAACATGCTTCCAATTATGCATACATGAAAGAGAAATTCTCTATAGAAAATTTGAAAGACACTGAATTAGAAAATCAAGATCTGCAAAACACAGCTAAAGCAGTACTTAAGAAGGAAGAAATATACAGATAACTGGAACACATTAGGATTAGAAATAGAGAAGTTATAACGTATGTATTTACCTCAAGACTTGGGGGGAAATGTCAAATTCAAAGAAAGAATCAAGATAACAACCAATAATGTTTGGTACAAAAGAGATGAAGAAAATCAATGAACTAAAGATATCAATAAAAGTGACTAATCTCTAGGAATATTGATAAAGAAAAATAGGAAAAAAACAAACAAATTTCCAATATGAAGAATGACTTATGTAATACATGGTAGGCATTGCAGACACATGATGAAAATAAGGAAATAGTGCCTACTACTCAAAGTCACCTTGGACAGCTTACTGAGTTGTATCAATAGACAAATTACAATCAATCCAACGTGAAATAGGCCACTGGCTTACAACTATTGCTAAATTTGAATTCATCCTTTAATCATTATCCCCACACTGCCCAAAAAATGCAATATTGGTCAGAAATTTTCGCCAGTGAATTTACTTAGTATTTAGGATGAACTAACACAGATACCACATTATCTCTTACTAGGAACATTCCCCCCAACTAAACAAATTAGTGTTTCTAGAGGCAGAGAAAGCAAAGACTGCAATAAGTGAACCCAAACACGATTTGGAAAATCTTGCTGAGTTGGAGGAATTCAGTTTTGACCATCTCAATCATGGCATCTTGCTTTTGGTACTGCACCATAATTTTGCAAGATATTATCAGTGGAGAAAAATTAGATGAAGACTACAGGGAATCCGTATTATTTCCTACAACCTTGTGTAAGTTGGTCACTATCTCAAAAATGATTTCTTGAAAAACACAGAGTAAGAGAAAGGAAGTGTGTTTATGTATTTGAAAAGTAGGAAGAGTTTCTAGAAATTGTAAAGATTGAATTGGCCAAAATTCCAAACAGCATTCCCAGACTTCCTTGAGACTGGGAATCATGACTTTATAAAGACAGCAATCTGCCCTCTTCTGAAGCTCTAATTCCCTGTGCTCCACTTTCTGAGTATAGAACTAGAGAAGACAGGTGACTGAGTTTGTTCAGTATAAAGATGTCCAAGCAGGTGCAATAAAGAAAACAACTTTTTTCTCACATCCTTCATCCTTCTTTGTCCTTTCCATCTTCTCTCCTATTGCTCTGGCTCAGAATCAGCTTTCAACAAAATTGGGACCAGCTGGGTTGTGGTGGTTCATGCCTTTAATCCCAGCACTCTGGAGGCAGAGGCAGGTGGATCTCTGTGAGTTCAAGGCCAGTCTGGTCTACAAGAGCTAGTTCCAGGACAGGCTCCAAATCCACAGTGAAACCCTGTCTCGAAAAACAAACAAACAAATTAAAAGAAAAAACTTAGGACCAAAGTTTTTTTGCCTCAACTTTGCCTCAACAACCTTCCCACCCCATTTTGAAGGCATAACCTTGCTTATAATAAGAAATATTTTAGACACAACACTTCTTCCATATCTTCTTATACATGAATCTATTGCAGCAGGCTCCCCTGAGAAACAGAAGGTGACCATCAGCAGACAGATGACAGAAAGACAGGTGCATACACATTTATTTGACTATATCACATGGTTTTGAACACTTCCAAGCATGAGTCTAAAGAACCAAGGGAGACATTGGTGGTGACTGGATTCAGTGTTGCCACAGTATCCAAAGGCAGACTACAGATGGAAACAATCCCCCTTTCCTCGTGGTATTAAGACCTTTGCTTTCTACTCTTAAGGTCTTCAACTGACTGGATAAGCCCCATGTATAATAAGTAAGTTAGTCAGCTTTTCCCCAATCTATTAATTTCAAATAATGGCTTCACAGTGACATCTGGACTATCACTGTGTCAAATCTATCCCAAGTAAAAGAGTAGTGAGTGATTCCAGCTATGATGATACAAAACTAACCACAACATCAACTGTAGCTGGAGAGATTGCATCATAGCCCTCTCCATGAGTAGAATGATGCCCTTCAATGCTAGTGTAGTAGGTGTGAATTCTGACTGCCTCTGAAAATTACAGATATGAGGCCATCTTCATCCTGGTCTCTGCAGTGTATGCTAATAATCATGAGGGTCTCTACACATCTTTACATCTTCAGAAGAAGATAAGGACCCCATGCTGTGGTGTTTGCTAATGTAGACAGCCCTGCTGTATCTTCTTAATTTTGATTTATGTCTAGTCTGTTTTACCTCCTGGTTTATTCCGGGTACTCCCCACACATCTAAGCTCTCCCAGATGCATTCATTTTCTCTTATTCTGTTATTATATAGCCTTCTTCTATAGTTAAAACCCTTCCATTCTGAAGAAACTTGTTAAGAACAGGATGCATGTAGCTTGGAGGTGTTGGCACATGCCTTTAATCCCAGCACTTGGGAGGCAGAGGCAGGCAGATCTCTGGGAGTTTGAGGTCAGCCTGGTCTAAAAGAGATAGTTCCAGGACAGCTAGTGCTATGACATAGAGAAACCCTGTCTCAAAAAGAAAAAAAATGTTGTATGGGGGAAAAAAAAGAAGCGTAAATGGGGGTGAAACAACCAATTTGACTTCAATAAAACTCATTGGTTCATCAAATTGGTCATTGTTGATATCCATACTTTTTCTGTCATCAATTTGCTTTCTAGGGTGAGTAGAAAATTGTTTACCTCTGTCCTGCTATAGGTATAGTGTCATACAACAGTTATATGAGAAATCTGAAATACCTCTGGCTACTAAAGCAAAATAAAGATATATTTATCATTTGACAAAGAAAAAAAATGAAGTGAAGAAAAGAAACTATTTCCTTCATCTTAAATATACACAAGAAATGTCCCAAGTTCATGCTCATCCACACTTAGCCTCCTGAATAGATTACTCTCAGAATTACACCTGATGCTTCTGACTCTTAGCTTGGATCCCCGTGACCTTCTGTGGTTTGCTCAGTTCTCAGTGTTGGATGACCCCTGACCTTTTGTTCCAGGGTCTTTGTAAGGACAAAGTGAAAGAAATTTCTGGCACAAGGGTATTTTAGCTACCAGGAGCCAAGGAATACCACAGAGTCACACCATCAACAAGCCTCACAGATGTGTTGGAAAGAAACATAGAATGGTGGCTGCCTCTGAGTGACAACAGAGGCAGCTGTGGACTGGGCAGAGTAGGTGGGATTTGTAGGGTTTGGGGAGCATGCACGGTGAGCTAGTGGAGCATGTGCAGTGAGCTCATGACCAAGTATAGAGGGACACGAAATCTTGCTTGGCTGTTAACACTGACTTAGGGGGGTAGGAATTTAAAGTCCTGGGTTTGGGGACAGGTCAGGGGCAGGGTGGTTCTTCACTAGCCTGTTACCCAACATTAAGTATCTGTCTCTCCATCTGGCAGAATTGGGTACCCACTTAGCATTGTGAATGCAAGTACTTTCTGATCACTTCCCTAGCATGATCCCTGATTTATTCCCATTCATGAGTCTAAAAACCTCCCTGAAACCGAAATGATAGCCTCTCCAAGTCCATATCTTCCTCTTGAAAACCCTCACTATGAATGCAGTGCCATCCCCCTCCCCCCAGATCCCATGGGTAGGCTTGTGCTGACAGGTGGCATATACCTGTTAACATTGCATCAATATCAGTCCGAACACACT
>NC_022013.1:57006892-57010678 GCF_000317375.1 Microtus ochrogaster
CATCAGTCTCACTGTGCTGCCAGTCAGAGGTACCTAAGACTACCTATGACCTCCCAGTTTCCAACAACTTGAACTTTTGCTGAATGTGCACCCACAGAGCCTGCCTCAGGATCTCTGCATTTTCCTGTCCATGCTCAATTCGAGCATCATCCCTTAGACTTCACCACACTGTTTGGCCTCCTCTCAGTAACAGAAAAACTGCCAACCCTTTCAGTCTAAGATCTGGCCTCTCAGATTTTACTGTTGATTAGAGGGTGTTTAATATACCGGCTAAAACAAAGATTTAGGGGGTCAGACTGACCTGGTTGCCATGTAGATGTAAACAGGGCACAGAAAACCCCTCTTAGCCTCTGTGATCTAGTGTCACGGTGTTTCTGAGAGAGCCAGGTGGAGGGACACAGTCAGAATTGAACACCAGGTCTGTTACTGAGTCACCAGTCATTGTCAATGATCAGCAGAGCTTGAACTAGGATCCGGGAGGGGATGCTTCTTAGTGTGTGCTAAGTATCCATTTGGATTAGACAAAGCTCTGATTTGCTCTGCTTATTAATTGCCATGGTAGAAAGGCTTACATCACAGCCAATTTAGTGTTGCTAATGTAATGTTACTGAACACAATGTTAGAAACGCAGACACCATAGCACAGTGAAAAATTAGATTGTAGTACACATCAACACTGGAGTTACCATTGGTGTGAAAGATGTTGGAGTTTATCTGTCCCAGTAACAGTGTTTTCTCCAAAGCCTGCTACAAAGAATCCTTTTCTACCCATGCTCACCCTGAGGCCACTTCTCCATGGAGATCCATAAACAGCTGGGTCCTTCACTCTCCTGGGTATGATACTGAAGAAAGCATGGGGTGGTCTCATCTATTCACATGAATTGTTGCCAATGATTCCAGTCTACAGAGAAGCATAAGCTGCTCAACTGAGCCATCCATCACCTCATAGTCTTGATGGTGTGCATTGCCCATAGGGAACTTTCTAGCATTTTCTGTGTTGTCTCTTATCTTGAAGCTGTATGAACATCTGCTGACAAACTTTACTTTTTCAAAGTAAGTGGCCCCAGGACTTTCATTTCCATTTATTAAGAGTGATATTTCCAAGAATAACAGCTAGAAAGGCTGACTCAAAAGAAAAGGAAACATCTGTCAGTAGGTATTAAGAAATTTCTGAAGCAGCCATGATTTGAGGGCTATGATCCTCCAGGCAGCTACAAGGGGTTTTCCTAGTTACCAGTTGCCACCTAGGTATGCAGTAAAGAAACCAGATGCCCACCACACCCCCAGATGGAACAGAACCCAATAAAATCATCAGCTAAGTTGAACTTTCTATAAATCTAATGGAACAAAAGTTATTATCTAGGTCAATGAGGGCATCCAGACCCTGGGCATCCAAACTTGCAGGATGAACAGAGCTCTCAGAGATGAGAGGCATATGATGTGTCTGCTTTCCTAACAAGGAATTAGGTTGTTTTTAAATTGTGTAGGAAAAAACACTAAGAAGCAGAGGGAAAATAAAGATTATAAAAAGGTAAGCAGTGATTTTTGTCTATCTGATGACGATGAAAAGACAGTGTAGAGATGAGAATAAGACCTGAGGGGGGCAGGGAACTGGTAGCATGTTTTCATTAGTGATCCCCATAGGCAAACAGCTAGAAGCTGGAAGACACCCAAAATGAATGCTCTTTTCAGAAATTAAACACAGGCCCAAGTCAGTCTCATCCCTGAATAATGGAGGCTATTTATCTCATTGTAGATGCCTACTGTATGGGAGTCACTGAGGCTTGAGACTAGCAGTTGTGACTCTACAAATGTTCACACTCAATGTCCAACTTTCAACATGATATAGTTAGACACACACACACACACACCGTACTTCTAATATAGCAATATAAGAAGCTTGATAATCATCATTTCATCATAACAAGCACTATACTGAGAAAAGAAACAAAAACTCTTCTTAGAAGTACATGCACAGAGTAAATCATTCCACCTCAAATGTTAAACAAGTTGAAACAGGGAATAAGAACTCACCACAACAGACACGTGAATGTAGAAATTTCTGTGGGGAGGGATCATGGATAAAAGTTAAACCAGCTGTGAGAGGCTCAGAGTAGAAAACTGTTAAGTGAGGTACAAACTACAGGTGGCAAACACAGAGGAACCCCCAGGCTTCATGACTTTTACCTCCAGGAGCTCTGTTCGGTTTCTAAATGGGTATCAGAGAAACCTCCTTTCATGTTTTGGGCAGTAGCAGAGGAAGAGCAACAGCTGGAAAATGTCAGAGTATTCCATTCACAAATGGATGGCTTACTATGACAAATGATTTTCTTCCAGTCTGAAATATTGGAGTTTCATCAGAGCCTAGTCAACTAGAAGAGAAGGAAATATAACACTTCAGCATGACTCCAAGACTGAGTATCTGCCACTATCTGGAAGGGATGAAGGTACCTGAGATGTACTCATACAGTTCATAGCCAATGGGATAGGCTCACACAAAGATGAAATCGGATTATATGACTGTGGAATGTTTACCCTACCTTCATACACTGTGCCAGATTTCTAGAGGCCTCTTTATCAAAGTCCCTTTTATTGAACATATCATTTCACTTTTGCAACAAAAATGTTATAAAGCACAAAACCCAGTGTTAAGATCAAGCAAGCACCAGAATCCATCTCATGCATGTCAGGGATATTGGAATAATCAGGTCAGAGATTTTAAAGCACTATGATTAATATGTTGTTCTAGGTCACTTTCTACTGCTGTGATAAAGACAGTGCCCAAAAGCATCTTGGAGAGGACAGGGACTTCAGGTTCATCACAAAGGGAAAGAAGAAAGTCAGATATGGAACCTGGAGGCAGGGACTGAAGAAGAGGCCATTGAGAACACAGCATGCTGACCTTCCTTGGCTAAGTCAGCTGCCTTTTGCTTATAGAACTCAGGACCTCCTGTCCAGGGGTGGCAGCACTCACAGTGGTCACAGTCCTCCCCTATCAATCATTCGTCAAGAAAATACAAGACTTAGCCACAGGCCTTTCTGATACAGCTATTTTTTTCCTCAGTTGAGGCTCCCTCTTCCTAGATGAACCTAGCTTGTTTCAAGCTGACAAACAAAACCAGCTAGCAAATGTATCTGTTATGATTCTCATACAACAGAGCAGACATCGTGTAAGAACAGGCAAAGAATGAAAGTAGAGATGTAGAACTGTTTTTTGAAAGATTCAAAAGGAAATAATAGCAACCAAAAACATAAATGAAGATCATCTTTGAATAACTCATTAGTAGATTGCATCTGGCTAAGTAAAAATAATCTCTGAGTTTAAGAAAATGTCAATGAAAACTTTCAACACTGGGAATAGAGAAGAAAAAGAAAAAAAAAACAAATAGAATGAAACATCTGCTATGGGATTTCCCTCTGTATGCTGTGATTATGTTTTATTAACATTGGTTAATAAAGAAGTTTCTTAGGCCTATGGCAGGGCAGAATACCCGCCAGGTGGGAAATCATAACAGAGATGTAGAGAGAGAATAGACAGAGCCAGGGAGATGCCATGTAGCTGCCAAAGGAGAAAGATGATCAAATCTTACCAGTGGGCCACAGCCTAGTGGTGATATGCAGATTAATAGAAATGGGTTAATTTAAGATGTAAGAGTTGCTTAGTAAAAAGCCTGAGCAAATAGATCAAACAGTGTTGTAATCAGTATAGTTTCTATATGACTATTTGGGCATGAAAAGTTGGGAAATGAATGAACAAGTCTCTCTCTCTCTCTCTCTCTCTCTCTCT
>NC_022013.1:57011398-57016209 GCF_000317375.1 Microtus ochrogaster
AAAAAATAGATATCAGAGATGGAGGGAAAACAACCCCTTACCTATACAGGAGAAAGCAGGGTTTGTTCCTTGGATTACATCCAACTTATCCTTAGAAGCTATATAAGTCAGAGAGGGGGTGAAACATCTAAAATATTAAGATGAAACAAATAAGAAAAAGAAAACAACCTAGACTTCTATATACAACACAAAGGTGCAGAAGAAATAAAAACTTCTACAAAGAAAAATTGATACAATTTATTGCCAGTAGACCTGCCTAGCAAGACTTGCTAAAAGAATTTCTTCAGAGACAAAGAAAATGACATAGATCAGAAACTTATATATCTAATAAGCAAGAGAAGATTTTGAAAGAAATAAGTAAAGGTAAAATGAAAACTTATGTACTTATTTTTTACTGATCTGAAAGATAATATTTCATATGAAATAATACCAGCAACAATGTTTTAATAGTTATATCTTATATATGAATGACATGAATTAAAGTGATGATACAGAGAATAAGAATGAGAAATTATTAAAACTTACGGTGACCTGTAAGGTCATGAGACGGTCTGACATCATCTGGAAGCAAAGTTGGATTAGTTATAAACACACTCCAGCAAAACTACTAAACAGTAAAATAGAAGTATCATTGACATGCTAAGAAAGGATAGAAATTGAGTTACATAAAAATGTTCAATTAAAAATATCACAAGAGGTGAAAAGTAAAAATAAAAGAATAAAGCTAACAAATATGGCAAACAACCCATCCATAACAGTAATTTGCTACAAGCATCAATGATCTAAATATATAGTTTTAAGGCATGTTGTCAGAGTAGATAAAAGAACAACACCTAATAAAATACTATATTGAAGAAGTTCAATTTTAATTTAAAGCATGTAGAAAATTAGAAGTAAAGGAATGGAGAAAGATATACCATGTTAATCCTAATCCAAAGAATGAAGCTGTATTAATTTTGGAGCATACACCAGTAAAATGACTTATGAAGAATGGAGAAAGTCATTTTATAATGATAAGGCAATTTATTAACAAAATGAAAAAAAAAACTTTTATCACCCATGCATCCAACATCAGAACATCAGAATATGTGAAAGAGAAACTAGCAGAATTTCAGAGAGGAATAGATTAACTCACTATTTTATCTGGAGACTTCAGCACTGCTTTAAGGGGAATGTGCAGGAGCAACAGGTTACAGATCAGTAAGACGTGACTAGAATCAGTAGCCCCATGAGTTAGTCTGCAGCAGAAAATTCACATCTAAATACTGCATCCAACAAGAACAAAGTAAAGATTCTCCTCAAGTTCTGAGAACTCCCAGATAGCCCAAGTTCTGGGTGTATTAAGGAGGAGACATTTAATAAGTGGAAGCCATTCTGTGCTTCCTCAAAAGGCACAGTGGAATTAAACTAGAAATCAGTAGTAAGAAGAGAGTTGGAAAATACCAAACACTTGATGATTGAACAGCACATTTCTGAAGAATACATGAGTCAATGAAGACATCTCAAGAGAAAGTCGGAAGTGTTTTAAAGAAATGAAAATACAGTTTCTCTAGAACATCAGGGTGCAGCAAAAAAAAAAAAACAGACTTCTAGAGAAAACTCAGGCTTGCAGAGAATCGTACAGGATTGACGGTGCGTGTGAGAAACAAAGAACGATTAGAATGTGAACAACATATGCTTCTACCCTAGGACATGGGTAAAAGGAAGTGCAAATTGAATCAACTGTAAGAACAAAGCAAATAAGAATTAAAGCAGAAATCAATGGAGTTGAAGACAGTAAGTCGATAGAGAAAATCAGCAAAAACAAAAGCCAATTCTTTAAAAAGGAAAACAAGTTGTTGGTAGGCTAAAAAGAAAAATGATGAAAGAATATATTTTCAATAAAAGAAAATAATGTAAAAAGAATGCTATGAATTCTACATGCAGAATTTTGATAACCCACATGAAATAGAATAAATTTCTCACTCATCTACCAAAATTCATACAAAAGAGTAGACAACCTGAACAAAAGTAATAACACAAAAAAAATTTTATAAATAGGTATGGTCATATCAACATACTCATAAAAAGCATTTGAGGGAAACTGTCATCTATACATAACTAAAACTCACAGTACTGTAAGGGTAGAAAGGAACTGTGTTATCCTAAATGATGAGATACAAAAAACTTTTTCATAGCCATAAAAAAAAACACTTTCTCTCATCACTCCTTTTCAATATTATTAAAGACGATTCAATAAGACAAGAAAAGTAAATAATCTTTCTCCTAGATTGCTTTTCTGTTGCTGGGACAAAATACAGCCCAAAAATCAACCTGAGGAAAAAAATATTTGACTTAGAACTCATCATTGAGAGAAGTTGGGGCAGAAGCCCTGAAGCAGGAGCTGGGGCAGAAACGGTGGAGGAATGTTGCTTACTGGTTTGCTTTCTGATGCTTGTTCAATTTGCTGTTTTATATAAATCAGGGCACTATTTAAGGGTGGCACCAACTTCAGTCGGCCTCCCACATTGATCATAAGTCTGTGGGAAAATACTCCACAGACTTGCTTAAAGGTTACTTTGATGGAGGTACTTCCTCAATCGAGGTTCCCTTTTCCCAGATAACTGTAGCTTAAGTCAAATAGACAACAAACTAAAAAGAAACCAACCAGCAGACATTTTCACGCCGTCTCCCTCTCTTTGAGGTGGCCTTCAACCTGCCACCCAGGCTTGCCTCAAGCTCATGCTCCTCCTGCCTCTCCCAGATTCTCAAGGACTAGGATTGAATACATGCTCCATAATCTGGCTAGAAAGAAACCTTAAATTTAACAATAATACATGAAAAACACAAATACTAAATTTGGGGAAAGAAACGCTAAGAATCAATGAAGATATGTAAGTACCAAAAAAGTGTATTCCAAGATAGTCTACATGATATGCTTTTAAGGGAATGCAAATGAAAATTACAATGAGATAGCACTACATAACTCAAAATTTCTAAAATCCCAAACACTATTAGCAGCAAACCAAAAGCAAAAGGAAGTCTCACTAACTAATAGTAGGTAAGGCCACTTTGCAATATATAATGTGGTGAATTGTTACAAAGCTAAAGGCTACTTTATATGGTGATATCAAAATTATATATCTTAGTTCTTACTTGAAAACTTAATGTCCATAAAAACAGCATATGAGTATTTATGGTAGTTTTGTTTATACATACCAATATATAGAATAAAGATGTTCTACTAGAGTTGAATGAATAAATGAACTGCAGCGTTATACTGGTTTATTTTTGTGAACTCAACACAAGGTAGAATTAACTAGGATGAGGAACCTCAGTAGAAAAACATGCCTGATTGCCTGGAGGCAGTCTCCAGTTTTACAGTCTGTAAAACATTTTCTTGATAATTATTGAAAGGGGAGAAGCCAGCTCATTGGGAACAGTGTCCGTCCTAAAACAGTGGTCCTAGGTAGCATAAAAAAAGAAAATTTAGCAAGTCATGAAGACCAAGCCAGTGTTTTTCCATGGCCCCAGCAACAGTTCCTACTCAGACTTCCCTTCATAATAGACTACAACTATAAGCTGAAATAAACCCTTTTCCTCCAAGTTGTATTTGGTCATGGTCTTCATCACGGCAGTAGAAAGCAAACATAATAGGCAATTTAACAATGGAATAAATATTTAGTGCTAAAAATCAATGAAGTCCCAAGTTGTGATGAGACACTGAAGACTTTTAAATGTAACTTGCTAAATCAAAGTGGCCAATCTGAAAAATCAACCATTTGCATTCATATATATTAAAATTAAAAATATGAAAATATAAACAGAGACTGAGCTTTTGTTTCCTGGCCACCCAGACCTGAATAACCACACAAAACTATATTAATTACATTACTGTTTGGCCAATGATACAGGCATATTCCTAGCTAGACTTGTATATTAAATTAACCTATTTTTATTAAGCTGTGTATTGCCATGAGGCTGTGGCTTACCAGAAAGGTTCTGGCATGCTTGTCCTTTGGTAGCTATATGGTATCTGCCTGACTCTGCCTTTTTTCCCTCCTATATCTCTTCTTAGATTTCCCACCTTGCTATAATGTGTCCTGCCATAGGCCAAAGTAGCTTCTTTATTAACCATTGTTATTAAACCTTTTTCCCGGCTTCCGGAGGTTATTCCCCCTTCTTTTCTTTTTTTTTTTTTTAATTAAAGGGAAAGGTTTTATTCTATCATCTATTTTATCTTTGTGATTATAAGGTTTCATATCTAATTTATTCTCTATCATAACTAAGGAACACTGTAAATTTAACTAAGGAAATCTGTGTTCAACTCCATCAAAGATCCCACAAGGATATAATATTAGGTAAGTAAACATAAAGTGGATTGTAAGCACTTTCAAAACTCTAGAAGTGACACCTTGCTGCCTGGACAGTCACCCAAAGTTTTTCTGTAATATTGGGGCATCTTCAGCCTACAGGCCCGTAGTTTCTGGCAGATTTTTCCATGAAGCAAGAAATCTGAAAGACTGTTTTGCCTATTGGCAGTTTGTCAGTCACTTTCTTCTGTGTCCTGCACAGACGGTCTGGCAGTTTTCTTCATGAATAAGGAACCCTCAAGGACTGTCTCTCCTTCTTTAGGCAAGTACAGCAGTCATTTTTCTATAGTCCTGCATGTCCAGTTTATACAGCATACCATAAAGCAGTCCAGGCAAGAGCATTTTCTTGCCCAAATACTAGCCTTGTAACATTGAGGGCAAATTCCATAATGAGTTTCTCTAATGCCCATTAACCTCTCTGAAGTAACTGGTGCTGCCAGAAGCAGACATGTCTTACTG
>NC_022013.1:57016818-57031160 GCF_000317375.1 Microtus ochrogaster
GTATATATACATATATATACGTATATATATATATATAGGTTTGACTTAGTAGCCCAAAAATCAAATGTTTTTCAGCACTTAACTCATTAAGTCTAAAATTTCAAAGAAAACACAATAATATACATAATTCAGACTCTCTATGTATATTCCATCTTTCCGTGGCTTACTTTTTTTACTTACTACTTTTTAATATTTTATTATTGTTACTCCTTTAATCTATTACTGTCTATACTCTTTTATATAACTTTTATTATCTCTTTAAAGACTTTATTTTTTAAAACTATTTCTTTCTAAACTGCCTGTACCAATTTTATTTTTCTTCTTAAGCCTATGTACAGTTTTTAAACACATTATTACCCATCTACAGGTTTATTTTGTGTGAATCTGTCTTTACTGCATATCTGTAATCCTTTTTGATCACTATTTAAAACTGTTAATCAGACATGGCTAGTACTAGAGCAACCACTTTGGCTGTTGATTTTACCCCGCTCTACTTTCTTGCTTTGCAGAGGTCTGTTTACTCCCCGCTCTCAGAGCCATGTTTACCACTTTAACTTTGGAAAGCAGCTGGCCCATGCCACTACCAAGTAACTTGCAGCACGCTGCTCACAAATTCCATCCAAGTGCACCATAACAGGATCTCCTGAAAGAGTCAGAGTCATTTGTGCCACCAGGATGAACTAGGAAGCTGTCTTTTAAAGAAGCCTCACAGTTTTTTGCTGCTAATGCTGAGTCAGGAAGCCTTCTCTTGAAGGAGCTCTGTCTCTGCTTGTCTTTACCCATCATAAGCAGAGCCTATCTGAAAATATGTGGCTACCAAGAAACTTCAATTGAGTCCCATTTTTGTAGGTCTAGAAGTCCTTTTTTTTTTTTTAGCTTTCTGAGGTTTTATATGGATGTACATTGCCGAACGTTGGACGCTATTATGTAAACAGAGACTGAGCTTTTGTTTTCTGGCCACCCAGACCTGAATAACCACACAAAACTATATTAATTACAATATTGTTTGGCCAATGTCTTAGGCATATTCCTAACTAGTGCTTACATCTTAAATCAACCCATTTCTATTAATCTGTGTATTGCCATGAGGCTATGGCTTACCTGTAAGGTTCTGGCATCTTTATCCTTCAGCAGCTACATGGCATCTGCTGGACTCTGCCTTTTTTCCTCTTCTATCTCTGCTTGGATTTCCCACTTTACTATGTTCTGCCCTGCCATAGACCAGAGCAGCTTTTTTTATTAACCAATGGGTGATAAAACATATTCACAACATACAGAAAAGAATTCCACATCATAAATATAGTATAGAGTAAAAAGATAAGTATAGCCAGGAATGGGATTGGGATAAATATGAAAATATGAGCACAACATGAGAGGAGTTAATGGCACTGAAACTATATGAATAGTGATTACATGAAGCTAGAGTTTGAATATGCCTTCTTAAAACCTTAAGCATTAAATTTAATAGTTGGACTGAAACGATGGCTCAGCAATTAAGAGTACTTTCTGTTCTTGTAGAGGCTCCAGTTTTATTCCCAGAATCCTAATCAGGTGACTAACAGGAGCCTGTAAGTCTAGTTCCATGGTATCTAATGCCCTCTGCTGATCTACATGGGTACCTGTACACCATGAGTGAACATTACCCCATGCAGTCATGCAGATATTTACATAAAAATAAATAAAACTTTTATTAAGATTTAATAGTCAGTTTGAAGGTATTCAGAGGTTAGGGCTTTAAGAAGTGATTAGGTCATAAGCATTCCTTTGCTCCTGAGTGGAACTGAGGCCCTTAACATATTGAGCTTCACACAGTGTTCAGCTCATTTGCAAGTGCAGCAAGAAGAAGCCATCTTGGAGTCAGACAGCAGTGCTCAATCATACAGCTGAGCCTGCAAAGACCTCTGATATTGGAATTCCAAGACTCCAGAAACTGGGATAAATAGATTTCTGTTACTTATCAATTTCTGAAGCACCAATATTTGATTCAGAAATATTTAAAACTCAAGCATGAAAACATTAAAGAAAAGTAAACTAACTACATTCTAGTGACAGGGCAAAGTTGATCCATAAAGCTATAGTTAGATTCACAACTTCCACTCATCTGAAGAAATCAGGAATGGAAAATGTAGAAAAAGCAAGCCATGGAAGAAAAGAAACAGACTGCAATATATGTATGTATGTATGTATTAATGAATGTATATATAATATTATATTTAGATAATTTCTATAGATGTAAATTATATGTAATTTACATATATGTATTATATGTATGTGTATTCATATATACATAGCCATACATATATGTATGTATGCGCACACATGTCCAAATAAGAATAATTGCAGTAAGCCCAGGATAGTGGCTCACCTTTAATCCTACATTCAGAAGGCAGAGGCAGATGTATCCCTTTGAATTCAAGGTCAGCCTGGTCTATGCAGAGAGTTCAAGGACAGCTAGAGGTACACAGTAAAACCATTTATCAAGCAAACAAACAAAAGAATAATCACCATAAATAAAAATTAAAGCCACAATTAGGTTTCCTGTACACCCTGCATGTCTTGAAAATAAAATACATGATGGAAGGCGCTGGAGAGAATGGGGAACAGCAGCTCTCTGACACTGAAGTCAAAGCCTGGAAATCAACACAGTGGCTTCTGATAACATATGCTGCCTGCTGACACAGTGACCCAAAAGAAAGGCACACACAAAGGCACCCAACACAAATACAGAAGTTGGTCCATTAATAATAATCCCAGATAAAAGCAGATCAAAAGTCTGCTACTGTTAGAATTTATGAATTATGGTATATTCATACACTGATATCCTCCACAGAAATGAAAACAAACTTCATGAAGAAATGTTGGTAAATCTCTCAAATCAATGTTGAAAGAAAAAAGTCAAAAATACAACTGACCCTGCCTATATATATATATAATCAAAGAAATCTTACAGTAGCACACACTTTGGTGTCACCTAGAAAGAAACACAGTAAGGCCTTGGGAGGTCTGCTTATATTTTATTCTTGTTTTGATTGAAGGCTACACAGGAGAACTCACCCTGTTAAAATAATTGAGCTGTGTAATTTTGATTTGTGTGTCTTTCTGCATATATTTTAGATTTCTTTTAGTCATATTTCAACACTTCAGCATTAGAACTGGGCACTTTGTGACCATATTTCCTATACCGAGAATGGTCATTGTGGGTTGCACACTTGATCTACACCAAGCACTAATGGCAGCAGGAGGTGCTTTGTTCCCAGTTTTAGCCACTCATCATTTAGGACAGAATCTCTGTCTCCATTGTACAAATTCCATAGATGTGCAAGCTGCACTCAGAGAGGTTGATGGGCCTACTTGTGGTTATGTAGCTAGAAAATAGCAGAACCTGGCTTCAAATGAACATCTGACTGATCTCAAGACACTGTGGGGTGTTAAGCACCATGCCTCCGTATTCTTCTGGGTAATATACGGAGAAAGTCTCACAAATAACAGTTCCATGAGAATACAGTCACACATCTCAGTATGAAAAGGCAAATCTGTGCTTTCTTTATGAACAGCATACACTATGCACTCACATCCTCTCAACCTCAAGGTTACAATTGTTGGGAAGCCAGGTCTATGGAATTACCTCTGTGCTTTTCTGTCCTATGTCTAACTCCTCAACACATAGGCATTCACGGTGGAAAGTGCACATGCTTTATCTAGGTTGATAGACTGAGCAACCTTGAGCAAACCACCCAATTGACTCTGAATTTGTTCTATGTTTGTTCTTTTTAAACAAAGTATTTCTTTTCTTTTTCTTTTTGTGGTGTTAAAGCTATTTTTTATCTTTTAAATAGAAAACAAACTATCTCTTTTCATTTTATATACCATCCATTTCCTACTTCCTCCCCTCCTCCCATTCTCTTCACCTTCCCCCACACCACCACATTCCCTCATCAACTCCTCAGAGAGGGTAAGACACTATATCCAGGCTGAACAAAGTATCCTTCCAAAGAGAATGGGTTCCCAAAAAGCCAGTACAAGCAGTAGGGATAAATTCTGGTGCCACTGTCAGTGGCCCTGCAGTCTGCCCCAGCTATATAACTGTCATTCAGAGAGTCCAGTTTGGTCCTATGCTGGTTATTTCCCTGTCCAGCTCGAGTTGTTGAGCTCCCATTAACTCAGATAAACTGTTTCAGTGGGTGTCTCTATCATAATATTGACCTCATTGCTCATAAAGAAAGTATTTCTTGATGTGCCAGGGGAAGAAAGATTTAATTCTAGGAGATGATTGACATATATAGTCCATGTGAACTTCTATTTCTTTTTCTTTCTTTTTTCCTTCTTTCCTTTTTTTTTCTTTCTCTCCCCCCCCTTTCTTTCTTTCCTTCTACCCTGCTATGTTAAACTGTTTCATCAGACATGTTGGTGGAAGCCAGTAATTTTAGCTCTAGGGAGGCTGAGGTAGGAGGCTCATAGGTTTGAGGCCAGTGTAGGCCATATAATGAGGTCATGACCAGTTGAGTCTGTGTAGTGAAACTCATTTTTTTCAATCCTTTCATTCATTTTCTCTCTTTCCTCACATAGATACATCATCCCTTTCCACCTTGCTCCCAGGAATCTGGCCATCATGAAGTGCACCACCGCATTCCCTTTGTTCTTGGGCTTTGCAAGGGATTAGAGGACAAAGTCATGAGACCAGGGTAGACAGAGCATTGTTCCTATAGCCTGTGCCTGTGTCTTATGCTTGGAGGTTCATTCTTAGATCAGGACTCAGCTCTGGCCAGTAGCCTTCTCAAAATGACAAGAACTCCAGGCCTTTAAGTGGTAAAGCTCAGGACTTAGGCTTACTTCCCTACTCTCATCATGGTTTTTCTTCGCCTGTGTTCATCTTTCTGGATACTTTCTCCTCAAATTCCTCACTGCCAAGGGGCCATTTCTTTGTTTTCCTTCTGGAATTGCTACCCATAGTGCATCCTAAATGCAACTTTCTGCTAGGAACAAGAAGCGCTGTCTATGGTAGGTAACTTAGCTGGAACCGATAATAAGCTTTTAAAGAAGAAAGCTTATAATTCAACCATTGAGGGTTGAATGCCTGAAGTTCAAGAGGCTGAAATACAAACACAGGGAGAAAAAAAAACTACAAAATGATCCTAATATACATATTCTCTGTAGCTCCCAATGTGTGACTTTATTTTTTCCACAAAGCCTGAAAAGAATGGTTTTCATGGCAGACATGAAGGTTGTCACCTAGGGCTGCTCCTTGAGGTCTACTGTGTGGAGCATATGATGGACTAAGACTCTTACCCCTCAGACTGCATCCTGAAGGCCGCTATCAAGGCTTTTATTCACTTTAGAGATGCTGCCCCCTAACAAAATTCAAACTGGCTTCTTCTCTGTACTCCTCCATAAGCTTTGTGGAAAGTTGAGAGGATGCTGACTGATCTGCTCCAGTCAAACATTCTTCCCTCAGCGAAGCCGAGCTACTAGTCCAGTGCTACCTGTGAACAAACACATGGAAATGGGTCTCAGGAACAGGGAAGAAGGTGGAGGATGACACAGTGAGATCCCAGCAAAGCAAGGATGGGGCAAAAAGTTAGCACCACCAATCCTGGGACATGAACAGAAACACTACTTCTCTCCATCCCAACAGAAAATCTAACTTCTGCTCAAGAAGGAAGCAAGTTCTCTGTATGAAAAGGTGCAGATGAAATTGTTAGCCAAGCTCCAAGACTGATACCTTATGCCCAAAGACTGGTGCTCGGGGTATGACTGCCACTACAGGAGCACTCATTATGAGGGTCTGTTTATGAAGGTACCTTACAAGAACATCACAAGAACTCAGGGCTCCAAAAACATCCTAGAGTTGAGAAGACAATAGAGGGAGCAGAGCCAGGACAGTGGATACACTTGTTGGTTAGCTTTGACCCAAAATCATCACACAGAAGCTATATTAATTAAATCACTGCTTGGCCCATTAGTTTTAGCTTTTTATTGGATAACTTTTATATTAATTTAACCCGTTTCTATTAATCTGTATATTGCCACGTTGCTGTGGCTTACTGGGTAATATTTCTGGAGTCTGTCTCCAGTGGCTCCATGGCTGCTCTCTAACTCTGCTTTCCTCCTCCCATGCTATAGGCCAACCCAGTTTCTTTATTCATTAACCAATAAAAGCAGCACATAGACAGAAGGACCTCCCACGCCATTTCTTCTTCCAGCCTACCTACTGAATGAATAGGAAACTATATTACCCTTCATGGGGGCTCAGTAGACTCCTTCCTCGTGCAGGAAGAAATTTCACTTTGCTTCTTGGAAACAAGCATAAGTGAGGCTCTGCTTGTCACTCAGCACTGTCATTTGGGACCTGTCTGGTTTCCACTAAAGGTTCAGCTGTCCGAGGAACGAAGCTTATGGACCAGGGAAGCTGCATTTGAGCTGTTATGGATCGCAGAAAGCCTTGTAAATTCAGTCCCATCACTTCAATCAAAAAATCATACAGCTGTAAAGTCCAGAGCAAAATGTAAAACCAGGTCACACATTGATATGCAGCACAACCTCATCCAAGGGGCATGGATACATCTTCCTGTTCCTCTTGCTTGGGATTCTGGCCAAGGGCCAGTAAATACCCATGTGTTCTAGGCTCTAGACTGACACTTGCTTATGTAAAGGAGCCTGGCATCTCTGTTCTTCAGCTCCTTTCAAACTTTGTGTGTTGAAACCTTAATTCCCCCAAACTATTAGGAGTCAGGACCTCAGAGGTAATAAGGTCATAAATGGAATTACTATTCCTACAAAACAGATCCCTAGATGGTTGCCATGCTACAAGAAGGTATCAACAATGATCTGGGAAATAAACACTCACCAGAAAACTCCAGAACTATGTGGAATACATTTCCAATGTCGGAAGCTGTAGGTAAAGACTGCTTGTTCGTACCATCTGCTCAGATCCAAATAATCACACAGAAACTATATTAATTACAACACTGCTTGGCCAGTAGCTTAGGAATATTCCTGGCTAATTCTTACATCTTAAATTAACCCATTTCTATTATTCTGTGAATCACAATGAAGCTGTGGCCTACGGTAAGGTTTTGGCTGGTGGCTGACATCTTTCTCCTCCAGCAGCTACATGGCATCTCTTTGACTTCACTTACTTTCTCTCTATATCCCTGTTTGGATTTCCCACCTGGCTTTACTCTACTAAGTCACTGGCCAAAATCTTCTTTATTAACCAATGGTAATAAAACATATTCATAGCATACAGAAAGGAATCCCACATCAAGAAGCCACCAACCTCACTAATACATTATGTAATCAAGTCAGAAAATGTCTCTGAACCTCATTTTTACCCACTGATAACCATATATGATAGTAAGCTCTAATGTGATTAAATGAAATATTCTAGCATAGAGTAAACTTTCACCGAGATCTACTGATTTTTGAGGTTCTTAACTATAGAATAAAACCAAAAAGATTATTAGCATTACTATATGAGAAAATGGTGAGATTCAAGGTAAGATAGGATATGTTTTGGCTGTAACTATCTATAAGTTGCAGAAAGTAGGATTGTAGATTTTAGTACCTCCCATTTTTTCATTTTTTTTAAAAACTTGGGATCCCAAAATATGGATTTCATTGGAATATTTTAATACACAGATTTTGTTGCAATTTGCTGATCTTTACCTATCTCTGCATCTCTTCTTGACCTTTGTTTCAGGATCATGCAACAGCACCTCCCTTGACTGGCTTCCTTGTGCCCTGACAGTGGTATCTGTCCTCCTTAGTCGGTGTACTAAGGGATCTATTTGTGATGCATTTCCTACAGTTCTCTCATGCTTATGGCAGCCATGCTGTTCTTCATTCCCAATGAACACCCAAGTGAAATTATACCTAATACAGGGGGAGTAAGATGCAGGGGCCTGCCTAACATCAAACACTTAAGGACAGGAACTTTGATATAAGTTTTAAGATTTCATTGAAAGATTAGGAACCCCATTATGAAAAAGAGAGTGTACTCAGAACATTCACAAACAACTTCCTTAAGGATTTTTGGCACCTTTAAGTTCTTTATGGGGACTTTAGGGGAGATTCCTGAAACACACAAGAGAATTTCAATTCCTCTGAAGGATCTTATGGTTTCCCTTGAACTAATACAAGGTTTAGTTTTTGGAGGACAGGATGCTTCTTGGGTAGACAATGACAGGAGATGCTTGGAGGAACCACTCATCTTCTGGGTAAGTTTGGAAGACTCCGATGTCCCTTCTGGTTGAGGTAGCTTCAGGGGAACAAATACCTGACCCAATTCAACTCTGAGGACAGAAATGAAGATTTTTAGTAAATACCAGCCATTATAGGGCACAAGCAGATACATGCTGTATTAGTCAGACCTTTTGTTCCTAAAACAAAATACCAAAGCAAAACAACATAATGAGGAATGGGTTCATTTGGGCCTATTGATTCAGAGATTTCATTCTATCATGTCAAAGAAAAATAGGCATAACAGAGAAATTCACATCAGGTCAAGGAGAAAGAGTTGGGAGAGAGAGGGGGGAGAAGTTGTAGGTTTTCTCCTTTCTCTTGTACTTAAGAATAAAGTACAAAGAACCCCAGTGCATGAGATGGTGCTACATACATCCAGAGTGTTTTTTGTGGCTAGTTAATTCTATTTGGAAATAGATCTCACAGATACACCCAGAGCTATATTTTATTGATCTCCTAACTGTTTTCCATACCATTAGGCTAATAAGATTACCATCGCAAATCTACCCCCACCATTGTGACAGCCAAACAAAACACACCTCTTGAAAACACTACATTCTATTCCCATCCCCCAAATGCTAGTATCCATTTCATAATATAACATTCACCAAGTCATCTCCAAGAGTTGCTATGATCTTAACAGTTTCAACATTGTTCAAAACCCCAACCCCAGAATTCTCTGAGACCAAAGACAAAAATCATATCCCGTAGTTCCTATTTAGAAACAAATTACACATTTTCATGATCCAATGGCATAACTCACACAGTCTAATTCCAAAGGGAACACACTACAGTATGTCCATGAGGGTATTCCCAAGAGGGACTAGCCAAGGGGAAACATGTACCAAGAATATTGGAGGCATCAGTCCAGAGGCTGGGAGCACGTGTTAAAGGGAAAATAGCCATTAGTGTAGAGACTCTGAACAGAAACTGGGAGTGGGACCAAAGCAAGACTAAAACCCAGCAGGGAAGCACTAACTTTTAAAAGCCCATTGATGGGTTCTGGAGCCATGATAATATGGCATGAGACCCGGGCTCCAAAGAACTAATCCCTTGCAGGTTGCAGCCTATGAGGCCTCTCTCTTGGCTTGGGTATGCTCATGTCCTTTCCTTATCAAATAGATGTTTCCTGCTCCTTCCAGCTCTAATGCCCACCATCACCACCTTGTCCCCAGCCTTGCATCTCCACCTACCTTCTCAGTGACTGTCCGCAGGAATCCTGACTCCTTGATGGCCTCGCACTTGGCCTACATGACCTTGAAACTCTTGAGTGTGGCACGTACACACACACACACACACACACACACACACACACAAAATTAACATCAAATGGAGGACATTAAGGTCTGCCACTGACTAGGCTGAGCAGTAATTAGACCCCCTTGGGTCACAGCTATAGTGACTTCAGAGTGGTTGGTTGCTGAACACTGAGAAATATTTTTCTAGATGGCCTTGTGCATACGGAGTTTCCAGAGCTCTCTTTCGAAACAAACTCGTCTTTCAAATAAGTTAAAGCTCTACTCCATGGAGCTTAAGATGAGTGGGTTCCAGTCAATTCCTGAGATGTTTTTGGGCATCACTCACACTGTTCAAGGCAAAGTAGCTGTATTCTCCATAGTGGCTTTCATTAGACAGACTTTCCTGGGTTCCAACATTACATATCCTTCATTCCTAGACAAACTGCAAGCTTTTCAGACTCATAAAAGATGTTTTTGCTACATTTTACTTATTTACTCTGTGTTGTATGTGTGTGTGCACATGTGTGTGTATGCATACGTGGGTGTGTATGTGTACCATGGGACACTTGTAGAGGTCAGAGGACAAACGGTAGGAGTTAGTTTTCTTCTTCTATCATGTGGGTCCCAGGAATCAAACTCAGGTATCAGACTTGGCATAAAGTGCCTTTACCCACTGAACCGTCTCACCAGGTCTCAGACTTCTTCTGATTTCTGCTCATGATAATCACTGTGGACTTGGCTAAAATCAGCCACCAGTACCCACATGACAGCCTGAACGCTGGTATGCCTTGAGATTTCTTTTCTCATATAACATAGCTCATCTGTTTTAAGGGCAGCCTTAACCAGGTCTTGTGACAAAGGTAAGAAACAGGCCGTTCCTCACCAGCATTCAACACGAATAGCCTCTTCTCTAACTTATAAGAGTCTTCAATTCCATATGAAACTTCATGAATCCAGTGTTCACTGTCTGAAACCCTATTGACATTCTGGTCTTTGGAAGTCCCACCAGAATCACTAAGGCCCTCTTCCAACATTCTAGGAATTCTCTCGCCTGCATTTTTAAGTGGTTCAATGCCCACCCCTCCACGTGCCGAACCAGTTCCTAAGGCTTCTGAATCACCTGGTTAGGTTTCATCACAGCAATGGCCTGACTTCCTTAGTACCAATTTTGTATGTTAGACATTTCATTGCTGCAACAAAATGCTTAGCTAGACTACTTAAAGGAGGAACTATTTCTTTGGGCTCACAGTTCCAATCCTCTGTAGCAGGGAATGCGTGCTGGAGCAGAGCAACATCCATTAAGGTGGCTAAAGAGAGAGAAACAGACTGGTTACAGAGTGAGTTGTCTTCTTTTTCTTCCTGTATTAAACACAGGCTCCCAATCTATGCGAAGTCACCCACAGCTATCCAGAACACATATTCCTCCTTAATTAATGTCCTTAGGAAATACTTTCTGAACATACACGGACGTATGCTCCACTAATCTATGTCCTCCTCAGTATAATCAAGTTGACAATCAAGATAAGCCATTATGTCCTCACATTTACCTGTATATAGAGGCCACCACAGACAAGGCAGTGTATATAGAGGCCCATGCCACTATACTCTGGGACAGAGAAAACCAACCTAGGCCCAGTGCATAAGTGTATCTGCATCCAGCGATGCAGGCACTATAGCATCATCAGTAAAGTAAGTGTATGCTCACCGACTCTGGGACCACACACTTCAATTTTCCTACATGTAACTCTGAGTTAACAATATCTACCTTGAACCAATGATCTAAAAAAAGAAGAGAATTTCTGTATAAAAGGTAAAGTTCCTGGAAATCGATACATTATCAATAAAATGGTTACTGATGTGAATATGATTGAAGATCTTATATAGAAACAAAACATCTTGAAGAATGGTTGGCTTTTATGCATATTTCAGAGACTTTGGTAAAAAGTCAGGATCTATAAATACTTCATTGAGTTTTCAAATCACGATTGTTTATTTATCTGCTTAGGGTGGTGGTCAGAGGGTGCCTTGCAAGAGTTGGTTCTTCGCTTCCACTTTGGGGCAGTGATGACTGAACTGCCGTCTTCAGACTTGGCAGCAAACCCTTGCACTATATGAGCCATCTCACTGGCCTGAAAATCCAGGATTTTAGAGTAAGAGAGTTAAGGGATTCATAACAACAGGGTTGGCTGTGTGCCCTAAGATACTCGCCAGGAAAGAAGCCACATTCCCAAAGATAAGCCTTGTTCCTTAGCAGCTCATTGCACAGCACTGCTTGGTTGATTGTTATATTGAAGCTGTGCACTGGGCAGAAATACCCTCAAGCAGCTTCTTTCTTCCTCTGGGCCCCGTTCTCCAGCTCTGCATCACCCAAGCCCACAAGTCCTTGCTTTTTAAATGCTACATGTGTGCACTAGACAGGGCGAACAAGTCTGCAGAGATGCAATACTTGTACCTGAGCATGCCCTATGTCTATGTGTCCAGGTATATATTTTTTGAGTGTCAATGAGTTTCACTATATTGGTGAATGCTTTTTTTTTTTTATTTTTGCGTTTTTGAGCTTTGATATCTAGTTACTCCTGGAAACTGCATGGTAGAATCTGCCAGCCATTGAATATCCTTTGAATATTGTTTAATTGCTCACCTAAATAGTCAGGGGGCCTGTTTGATGCCCGTTTCAGAGTCTGACCATCGTCATTTCCCATTTCCATGGTTAGAGATTCTCTTGCTGCAAAGAAGATTCCTGCTGCCGTTGGAGCTCAGTATGTAGTTCAGACTCTGGGGCTTCAGTTATTAGACACTACTGACAATTACCCTTTCCCCTTTGTAGGCAGTGCCTATAAACTTACTCACTACATCCGGGCTATGTCCTATTCTTTCATAATCCCTTCTGACTAAAATACTGCTGAGAGAGAAAAATAAAGCAATGATTAAGGTTATTGACAAGGAAAAGAGCTATTATTGAGAATCTCTGGGTCTGAGGATAAGAATAAAGTATAAATTCATTTGTTTCAAACAAGTAATGGTATAAAATGAGAATTCTCTAAGTGTTAGAAAAGAAATGCTGCCTCATTTACTATGATTGCAGCCAGCGAAGGCTTAGATTAAAAAGAGAAGTTAAAATTATTAAGCTTTATCTGATCATGTCTTGCTAAACCTAGGAGCACAATACAAGGCTTTAAGATACAGTCGCTCATTCACGAGCATGCCTTTTTGAAAATGAAGGTTTACTGAAAATGAAGGCAGAAGCACAAAAGAGCCAAGTTACCATATCAAACATTGTCCTTCTCTTATTATGTAGGATGCTTAATTACAGTTAAGATGTAATTATAATATGTAAAAATGTTGAACTTTGTATAATAGTTCCTTATATAATGCTAAACAAAGAAGGCATTAAATGAAGAAGCAGAGGCCACAAAAAGTAAATACCCATTGTATGTCAAGGCCATTAGTCCTGGCGGTCCTTTCTTTTTTTTTGGGTGTCATTGCTCCTGTCAGAGCTTGAAGATATATGATTAAGTATGGAATTACTTCTGCCTTGACATGATTTGTGTTGTATAGAATTTAGGAGCGGGACTTTTTTTTCCCCTTAAGAAAGCAGTTTAGAGGGCTGTTACAGCCTCCCTTGTCTGGCCCCAGCTGTCTCTCTAGAAAATATTGGAAAATCTCTCCTCTGGTCCCATCTCCTGTCTGAAGACCTTGCCCCCATATGGAAGAAACTTATTTTACTACAAACGTGGAAGAGCAAGGGGCCCAACATGGTATTCTTCCTTGGGTTTCCAGGAGTTGAGATCTTTATCATGAAAACCGACCTTCCCAGCTCATCCTGACTTATCCAAAGCTCTTTTCTCCATGAAGTTCCAGACATCAAAGGGAAGGCTGAAATGTTTCAGCGAGGCTGAGAAGTACAGACATCAGGCAGGGAGTGTAGGAATCCAGTACAGGGAGAGAACTAAGTGGGGGGATATGTCCTTGAGAGAAAGAAAACACAGACCTTGCAAAGGGCACACACTGAGAAGTCAAGATTGGGGTCCCGTGAGATTTAGGCATGCAGATATAAGGGTGTTCTGTGACCAGAAGGAACACAGAGATGAGAAAAGCAATACAGGCAACTGTCATGAAAAAAGGTACCCATAATGCACTGTGTGCCACAGTCCAGTTCTCCCCAAGAGCTTTCCAAGAACTCACTCTTTTCAACGAAGGTGATCAACTAACCAGAATCTGGAACTGCGCCCAGGCTGTCCTCTTGCTTCCTGCTGGCTTAGATCCATGGATACTGGATAAACACAGGATACAGAGGGCATGGTCTGTCCCCATGTCAACCTGAGACCCACCTGGGGAGAAGAGTGCCACCAACAATTGTGTACACTGGCAGACAGAATTCAATACTTAAACTGTAGCACACCCAGAGACAGAGTGCACTTTAATCCCAGAGAATAAGAGCATTAGGAGCAGACACGTTTTATTATTAAACAACTTTAATCCAAATGCTGATTATTATTTGCAGTGTCTGAAGGCACAAAATATACCTAAAATGTATGGAAGAGTCTAAACAGAGTTATAAATCCACAGAGCAAAGCATGAAAAAGATACATTCTGAGCTGACACAGATAGCTGGGGTGGGAGAATCTAGGCTTTGTTCTTGTCTCCCCCTAGATAACTTGCTTGATATCAATCATTTCCCCTCATGCCAAGGATAGGGAAATTAAAAAAAAATGACATAAATATGGTAAAAATAACACTGGGAGGTATCTGGAACAGCCAGAAGCATTATACTTTTCTTGCAAAGATAATCTCTTTCTCCCTCTCCTTCTTTCTTCCTCTCTCTCTCTCTCCTCTCTCTCTCTCTCCTCTCTCTCTCTCTCT
>NC_022013.1:57031260-57038431 GCF_000317375.1 Microtus ochrogaster
ATCTCTACTCCTAAGCAAAGACACCCATATCCATGGTATACCAAAGAAACTAGGTCATCTTTGGGATACAGACAGGTGTAAGATAAGGCAGTGAGAACAGAGTTTGATTTTTTAAATGACTATACATATGAAAAATTAACCCTCCAGTGCAAGTTGCCCAAAGTGCTGATGAAATGAAAACAAAGCCTATGCAAGCTAGGTAGCCCACCTAGGCTTTGCCATGCACACCTGTCTCCACGGTCCACACACTGACTAGGGAAATGCTGATAAATCACTCTAGTCACACTAGTATCATGGAATTCCCAGTAGCCAATGATACATAACTGTGAACATTGTCTTGTTTTGTTCTGGTGCTTTTAGCTGACTCTGTGATACAGTAACTTCTTTATACTCGTTAACATCATTAGGGACTTTGGGAAATAAATTCATCCCGGGCCAGTAATTACCTTCATGAATCTATCTCTCAACTAACTCTACAAAAATATAGAAGTACAGAAGAAGTAATAGACAGAATGGTGTGTTTCTCTGTAACCACAGACCAAGATCTTAACACCTCAATTTGTAGTTCGAGTAGGAGCTCTATACTTTTGGAACTGGATGGGGTTATGTTCTACATCCCAGCAGTGTAGGAGATCAGAGACACCTTGGTCTTCAAAATGGGAGGAAGCAGCTTACAGTGATACAGCTCAGATTCCCCCAGAGGGATCATTGCTGGTTCTACAGTTTAGTTACCCCACAAAGCGCAATGTAGAGAGGGAAGATCCTTAGGTTAGCCTTGTTTTATCAAACAAATTTCCTGCAAATTCACCATTTCAGAGGATAGAAGATTCCTCCAGCATGAAGGATCCCTGCTGTGGGCTGGTTTATGGTCTGAGGACTCCTGGTGTTGAAAACACAGTAATTCTGGAGAAAGGGCTAGTGCTGAGATCTGGTCCTGTTTAGCCAACTTTAAAAAGCGCTAAAGACATGTCTTTAAGGACTATGGACAGCTTCATTAGGGCACATGTCTTTAAGGACTATGGATAGCTTCATTAGGACTCCTCTTGAAAGAGTCAAGCTAATTCCCTACGTGGTCCTTCTTGTTTATCCTCAATCTCCCCATAATTTGGAGAAAATTCCATTCCCCTAACTCATTTCAGTGGAAGCCTTTTATCTGCGTACTTCTACTCCCTGTGTCTGTAGCTACACTTTTCTTTTGATCAGGGCTATGAGCCCTAATCCAAGCGAACAGTCTTTACCTGGTTTCTTACAATCCATATGTCATACAATCCATATGACAAATTCAACCTATAATAAAGGATGTCCCACTCAGGACAGTCCTACCTCTGCCTAGATGGGGTTGCCATCACTGACTGATTCTCCTAAGTAGAAAGAGTTTTTTTTTTTTTAAAAAAAAAAAAGACCAATAATATCCTGTTCAAACATATTGATATCAAAGCCTCAGAGACTGTGACCTCAATATGGGCATCTTTTCTGAGGCCTTGGGGACAGTTGCATGCTACACACTGTGACACACAGCGACCTCAACATCTTGAGCCTGATTGTCCAGCGCCATGTCTAGGGCATGTCAGCCTACAGGTCAGGGACCAGATGGGTCCACACAACCTAGGCTCCAGACTCAGGCACATACTGAATCCACCCAAAGACACCGAAGGAATAATGAGGGACTTGTAAGGAAGGACAAGAGGGAAAGCTGTTGGCACAGCAGCAAGCGGCATTCGGGGCTCCTCCACATCTTCTTTCCTCCCCAGCAGCCAGGAGCTTCTTTTCCGATGGTCCTTCCTGCCCTCGGAAGGGTCCAGGAATAGGGGGCTCCTTTGGCACTTCAGAATGATCACAAGTAATTTGCCTTTTTATTCATATAGAACAAAATTTACAAAGTCATTCATACAGTTTTTGTTGGTTTTTTTGTTTTTTACTGACTTCGAAAATTGGGAATATTCAAAATACACTTTTACCCCACTCCATTCTGTCATTATTTACATTTATGTACAAGAAAAATGAAAGAGTCCGTGTGTGTGTGTGTGTGTGTGTGTGTGTGTGGTCTGTGTTGTCATTTTCTTGTATTAAAAAGCTCTGCTGGTCGGGTGGGTGGGCAGACGGGCAAGAGGGCAGGCGACGGTCAAATGGAGGTGCCATGAGAGGTGTCCAGAGCCTCTGGAAGGACACCTCCAGGCACGGGCTGAAATGACATGGGGATTGGGGTCTTCACAGGGCTCTGTCGGAACAGTCCTCCATTGGGCGACCTGTGTTTGCACTGAATCGTGGGCATGGTGGCTGAGCTGCTCAGTGGCAGTGGCAGGTTGCTGCTGGGCCCTGACGACAGTGTCCGGCTGGTGCCATGGCTGCTTTGTTCAGGCAGAAAGGTGCTGACCGAGAGTTGGGTGTTCTGATACTCCCGCGTGGGCTCCAAAGCTTGGCTTGGAGCCAGACCCCCCATCTCCAGGGCAGAGAGCTCAATGGATGCTGGGGAAATTTGCTTGTGAGCAATGTCTTCATCCATGAGGCTATTGATGCGTCGGTGCACCTGTTCCAGATTCACCTCTTTGTCCTGAAGAGAAAGGACAGGAAGGTCAACGAACATCCGTAGAATGGACTGAGGACAACTTTGCTGCTAAATCTGGATACCTGGAGCTACCAGCCTGTTCAGCTTGCCAGACAGAGTATCCCTCATTGTTCCCACCTTCCCTCAATCAGATGGTCAACTCTTGGCTATCTGGGGAATCCATACCCGAGAGCACTAATCTTTGTAAAATGATGACCCCGACAGCAGGCATCAGAAGCCTCTCTCTTCCACACTGCACTCAGCCTAGAATCTCTGGCACACCCAGGGCAACCCTATAATGAGATGCTCTAAAGAACTGGCTGAAGCAGGAAGAGATAAATAGAGTACCATGGAAATAGAAGAAGTAATCTTGATCCCTAATATGCCCCATGCATTTGCAGTTTGAATTCACAGCTTCCTAGGCTTGATACTGTCACCCTTGCCTTACACAAAGAGGAACAGGGTCAGAGTAATTCCACTGCCTTGTGAGTCACCAACCCCACGAGTGTTAGAGGTTACCTAGAAGTCAGGTACGGAAAAGCAACACTGGCCTACCTGAGTGTGTGTGTGTGTGTGTGTGTGTGTGTGTGTGTGTGTGTGTGTGTGTGTGTGTGTGTAGAATCTCTAGTTCATCCCAGAGGGTAAAGCATGCCCCATCTGGCAAATAGGGCATGGTGTTTAAGTGGGGAGAGAGAGGAGGGGCAGTGAGGTATCAAGAGGACTTGAGGCTTCCCAAATGGACGATTCTCACCCAAGACCCTTTAGTTTATTTATCTACTGAAGAAAGAAAATAAAAACTTCATAATTCTTCTCAAGTAAATTTATGCTACATCTTCAATGCTAAAATGAATCAAGGTGGTCGCTGTGCTTGAAAGCTCAAGGGAAATGCTGCCTGCTCCCTCTGTCCCACCCCATACCCCACTGAAGTGGACAAGTGACAAGTGTCCAGGAAAATAGCTATTCCACCTCCCATGAGGGTAGAAGCTGCAGAACCAATTGTGGCTCTGTGGGTGTCATTGATCTAGGAAAGATGGTGGCTACAGCTGGCCCTTTCTGAAGCCAGACTCCAAGAAAAAATATTGAGTCACGGTTTATTTCTAAAATACAATCTTGCCAGTGGTCTAGTGTTTAGAGCACGTGAGAGGGAGGAATAGAACCTCTGTTTAGGTTGTAGGTATTTTAGAAACACCACAAGATGTAGAGGCTTTGATATGCCTCCAAAAAGAAAAAAAATACCATGCAAAACAGAGGTTATCCCAGTGACTGATTATTTTGAGCTCCTATGGGATAAGGGATAGGGCTCCCCATTAGGAGGTCATTTGGGATCAAGAGCATAAGCCCTCTTCCTTTTTCATGATGCCAGTCAAAAAGCCAATACTAGGAAGACTCAAGACAGCATTTCTCAGGTGTGCAAAGAACTAGAGAACCCCGTCATTCACTCCTTGACTTAACAGTCTTTGCCAGGGAAAACAAGATCACTGCTGTCTAAATGCCCATGAGTTCAAAGCTGGCACACTGGGCCTAGCCTTTCCAGAACATCTCCTGCAGCAAGAACCCGGACAACATTCATAAGACAATGAGGAACTCGTTTCAGGCCAGGAAGAAACTGAATAATAAAGGAGCACACTGGGCAGAGGGTGAGGGAACATTGTGGAAATTGGCTTGTCGTCATAAATGGAAATGACATTGGAAGTAACTGGATGGCCACTGAATAACACCCAGGATTCCCAGTGATCTGAAACCACCCAATATGACTCAGCTCATCAGTGCTGGGAAGCTGCTTCTGAGATAAGAATACCTCTGAAGAGCAAGTGCCATAGGAAAGTGGGGAGAAATGGGTGAGATGCTATCCACTACTTTGTCTGTCTCAGTACCATTCACAAGATTCTTTTCTTAGCTCCTTCAAAGATGGGTAAGCTGTAAGTGCTCCTCAATTAACAGTATTAAATATTAACAGACTCACAGCCAGTTGAAAATAGCCCAAGTCAGCAATGTAATCACCGTAAGTACCAGGCACCCACACTTCAACAATATGGCGTGTTGGAGAGCATTGGCATTTTCTGCTTGTGTTCTGTAGTTGGGACTGCGGCTCTCTGCTGCTTCAAAACTTCAAAGTGTAGTTTCTGCTGATTGCATTCTGCTATTGTACTATGGTAAACGGGAACTATCATAGTTGAACCACGGCACATTAAGAATAATCTAAATATAGCAAACCAAATCAAAGAGATTTATTAATTATTTTGTACCGTGGTTGGCCTAGCACAGAGCAACTTTCTCCTCAATGTATGATTTATCTGTCTTTCTGTTTTTTTCTTTGCTTTATATAAAGAGAAATGTTTCCATTCTTTATATAAAAATTTTAAGATAATATCTTATGCCTATTATTTGGGGGGTTAGTGACTTAGATTCCCTCATTTTTAATGGCTTTTTGTTTGTTTGTTTGTTTGTTTTTGTTTTTCAAGATAGGGTTTCTCTGTAGCTTTGGAACCTGTCCTGGAACTAGCTCTTGTAGACCAGGATGGCCTTCAACTCACAGAGGTCCACCTGCCTCTGCCTCCCAAGTGCTGGGATTAAAGGTGTGTGCCGCCATCACTATAATGGCTTCTTAAATAATCCATGGTTCATCTTTAGAGAGTCAATTGCTTTGGGGAAATTGCTGCCTTCACTCCATAATGGTGTGGGTGGCAGGTAACATTCCCCGGTGAACAGACAGAACCGTCATACAAACAAGGTCATTAGTACATGGTGAAAATCCCGAAAAAAAAGAGACTCGGAGAATAGGTGGAGTTTCATCCAATAGCTGTGGTACCATACCCAACCATCCGTGCTGTGGCCACGCTCTCGGGGTCTGGGCCTCAGGATAAGCCCTGGCTCTGCTCATCATCAAACTTAGATTTTCAGCCTTTTCACAGCTCCCTGATCTGCAATGCAGCTTTTGACATGGGATATGGCCCCTTTGTCTGAACCAACCAAAGTCAGCGTCGGAACTCAGCTGATGAATGTTTTAATTCACGGATTATTTTCATCCCAAAATGCACCCCCCAAAAAGGGTAGAAGGTGGAGACACTGGGACAGAGTTTCAGATGCTTTTAGGGTTCAAGGCAACAATATTCTCTTCCCTACAGCCAGCAAAACTTGGAGAAGACTAGACAAGCCAGGTGCCCTCTCTACAGCCTATGGTTTCAATAGAAGGAAAACTGATGAGCCGTGTTGGGGGTTTCCTTGAAAGAACCTATCCGTTACATAACCTTCCCTTCTCTTCCTTTCCGTTTTATAATTCAGTACCGTAAGGCGCCCATCTGGAATGGAAGACTATTTGCAACAGGCAGGAATCAAGCTGTCTTGGCTCCAGCTGTGTTCACAATGGATTCTGTCAACTGAAGGGAGAGCCCTGACCTTTCACTTAGAGTCAGCTAAGTACTGGGTCAGGGCAGGTGCTCAGAGGGTAGGTCCTGTCTTTCAGGCCTTGGAAACAAAGAGCTAGGAGAATGCCCCAGGGAGACAGGGCTCTGAGAGTCTCAGACAGACAGAAAACAACACTCTATATCCAACGCCAGAGCAACAAACATTGGTTGGTGCAGTGTCTCAACCAAAGTCCTGGGAAGAAAAATGTGAGCAAGGGAAGCCTCTTATCTGGAGTCTTCAGCATTGACATTCAAGGCACAAAATGGGAAGCAGTAGCAGTCTGGAGTGGAGAGAGGGCACAGTTAATAACCTAACCTTCTAATACGGCTCTGAGGTCAAGAAGCATCAGCCTATTAAAGACTAACCCAAGGAATGGGTATTTCTTTTCATTTAAATTTTGAGGATTTTATACAATATATTTTGATCATATTCTTTCCCCTCTTCCAACTTTTCCCAAATCTTTCTCTACCTTCATGTTCTATCTTAAAAACATATCAAAACATTCTAAAAGCAAAACCAAAATAAAACAAAGCACACTTGCACACACACACACACCACCAATAACAACAACAACAGCAACAACAACGAAAAATGTGGAGTATGATTTGTGTTGTCTGTATAAGCTGAAAGAAAGATCTTGAATGGTTTCTTAACCCAGTGTATTTTTTTCCTGCCTTAAATTAAGGATGGATGAATCCGTTGTAAGCAGTGTGAAGCCATGCAGGGCAGATCAACTCCCAATTGTGGTTATCTATTAGCCTTTAGCCTTCCTATGTCAGGATACACAGAAAATGTTCACACCAATTGAAGAAATTTTCCAGAGAGAGCTTCCCATGCCAAATGGCTGTCAAGAATCCAACTTCCTCAAATCAGTTGGCCCTCCTTCTATTCAAATTCTATTATCCCAGTAACACCAGGACCCAGATAAACCTGGGAGAAGAGAGGTCCATCAGGAGTATCCTGTACTGGTTGGTTAAGTCTAAAAGAAGATGAACAGAACTGGCATAAATGCTTCCTGACCTCCCTGGAAATTGAAGGCAGCCTGCTTCAGAGTCTCAGCATCCTTAAGCTGCCTGCTTCTGTGGCTTAGTCTGAGAGCTAGAACAGAGGGGCAAGAAGCACATGGCCTAGGAAGCGATCTCCTGTGCCCATCTGTTGTAGGGTACTTCCCACTTTCTCTTCTATCAGGTTCAGTGTGTTCGGACTGATATTGAGGTCCTT
>NC_022013.1:57038921-57055219 GCF_000317375.1 Microtus ochrogaster
GCACATGGCCATCTTGCTTGGGGTCTTTGTTCTCTCGTATTACCTGGGCCACAGATTTAGCACAAGCAAAGTCATGTCTGCTTGGATCTTATGTGTCTCTGACCAAGGAAAGGAAGAAGTAATCAGCTTAAACAAGGAAAACAGCAGGGGTGACTTGAATAATTATCCCTCTTTCAGACAAAATGATGCATTCTATAATGTTATGCAAATCAAATAATGGTTTGTTTTTTTTTTAATGTGAACTATATCAGTTCACATCCTCATTATCCCAAGGCTTCAGTGTTCAGCCAGGTAATGACAGCTGTGGAAAGAGATCTGGGAACTTATGGCTGCCTTCATTAATCTACCGTAGGCAACTGACCTAGTCAAACAGCCCTGAATATGACATAAAATTTACTGACTGCATTTACCCACGTATCGGCTGGATTCCAGCTCTGCATTCTTCACCCCGTATTAAGGATGGTAGCAGATGCAGAAACCGAGGTTACCAGGGAACCTCTCTCAGGCATTCTCGAGCAGAGATAAAGTTCTGTAATTAAGCCGCTGTTCAGCAATGTGGAAATAATACAGTGTATTGGAAAACGGTAATTAACTAAACTATCATCTGTGTAACAGCATGTTACACATGGGACTCATTAGAACCAACTTTGGAATCCAACATCTCCCACTTTAAGGTGGGCAGGAATAAAACTAGGGCTCAGGGACCTCCCACCTGACCTGGCTGGTTGTTGGAAACATTCTCCTGTTACCACTGAGACCCACCAGGTGGTAAATGGTACCCAATGGAAGGGAGCGATGCCACCAACACAATTCCTCTTAGATGTTGCTAGAAATTGAATTTGGGTCTGAGAGTTGTGATTAGGTGGAAACAAAGAGTTTGAATTTCGAGACAATTAAATGAGCTCAGGGGATATCAATCATTCTGTGAAGCATTGTGGGGGAGTGTTTGAGCACCTCCCTCTCCAGTTTTTCCTGTCAGGGAAATGAGAGGTACCAACAAACCCTTCATACATCAGATAGGAGCAGCAGGGCCCAGATGGATGAGCCGAGCCTAGCAGTGAACAGTGACCTGCTTAAGATGACACATGAAGAATGTAGTATTGGGACCTGTACACATGTCCACCGAGATCCAATCCTGGGGTTCTTTTCTACCATGACAGGCTCACCTTCTTCATCATGGAAGGTTCCTGTATACCCTGGCAGAAAGATGATGGAAGGTTTTAACCCTTGGCAGGATATCAGAAACAAATGCGGAAGTTTTGTAAAGTATAGTTTTCCAGATCCTCTTATGAAAACTGGGGCCGAGCATCTGTACTTCTCAAAAGCTCCAGAATTGATCATCTCTGATATGCAGCCAAAACTGGAAGTCATTGATCCAGCTGCAATGATTATACAACAATTTAACATTTAATAACATTTTCTTTATAGGAGCCCAGACTAGTGTGCTCATTCAATAACTACATTTGAGCTCCTATGACCAGATGAGCTAATGTTCTTGGTAAAACATTCATCTTTGGTTCCTGGCACACAGAAAATGTTCAATACCTCAATTATATTCATCACCCCCTAACAAGAGTTCCCGTGTTCCAGAGAATGGGCAAAGCGATTCAAATGCAGAGGTAAGGAGCTACTGGCAGGCTTGAAGCAGAGTTAAAAAGTTACTGACAACAAAGGAGACGGGCAGTGGTCACAGGCAGAGATGGCTTTGCCAGGGACCTGGTTCTGATATACTCAGTGGTGTGGAAGTGCTCCATGCTTCTTATTGGAATGTTCTGGGTTAGTTTCTGGGATGTATTGAACTGTCCGACAGCTAGTATCAGTTTTCAACAGTAGACAAAAATCAAACAAACAAAAAAAAAAAAACAGGTTCTGAGATGCCATTCTAGATTCTGACCCAGAGAAGAATTGAGTCTCATCCCTCATTCTCAAAATCTTCTAGAAAATACTAGGTAGAAATTCATGATCCTGCACACCCCAAGAAAACCCAGTGTCCTTACACTGTGACAAGCCTGCCTCCGGGATGTAGCAGGTACAGGGAGGCAGCTGTGTCATCCCTGTGCCAGCTCTGCTATTGTCGCTTTTGAGTGGTACTCTTCCAGTAATAAGGAAGCCCACCTTAAATGTTGTTGACAAAGGGCTAAGAAGACAGCGTGCAATTTGTAAAGCACAGGAGTGGAGGCAAAGCGGTGTATGGCATTGAAGAGAGGACCCTAGTATTCAGTCACCCGTAGGGGAGAAGCTTTGAAGGCCATCCCCACAGAACAAGGGAGATGCTGCTATGTTGCCACTGCTGACCAGCTGTCCTGGCCTTCATTGGCCCTGTACGCCATGGAGACACAGGGCAGGACGAGCAAGGCAGGGAGAAACTAGAATTCCAACTTCCAGCCCAGTGATAGATGATTCATCCCTCAATCCTCATGTCAGCTCCCATTTGTGCGGTTCTCATCTTTATTTCATGAATATTTCATTCTCAGAGCGATGATTCCACATCCCCCATAAATCTCGCAAGTGGCTCTTTACTGCGTCCCCAAGAGCTTGGTGCACTCACCTGCATTGGGTAACTACATAATTGTCTGATTCCTCAGAAAAAATATGAGCTCAAATGCGCATGAATATTAAGAGGTTCAATGCACATTACAACCCTTCCCCAAAAAGGTGTCTAAACTCGGAAGACATCACAGCACAAGCCGTTAAACACAGCTTGGGCTCCACCCAAAGACAGCTTTTTCAGCTCTTAAGAAATATAGCTGGTATCCCAAAATGAAACATTCCAAGAGTTTCCAGCCAGCCTCGCCTAATTGCAAGGCTGCTCCATAAAACATGGAACAGCAGCAATGTGAAGGGGATCTAAATTAAATACCTTCATTATTTCACCACGGTTTTAAAGATATAACTCTAAAGTATTGTCATCTCACGTCCATCCTCTGTTCATAGTGATGAGGGTCAAACCCCTTGCCCTGGCATTGAGATAATGGGAATAGACCCATGCTCCTTCCTCAGGCTCTTCTATTGGCTTTACCTCCCTGTCCTCACTTCCTGTTACCTTTGTTCAGCTTGTCCAAAATACAACTTTTCATCTCATCTCCAATTCAATGATTTTTTTTACTGGTTTCTCAAGTCTCCACACTCATCTCCTCAAGCCCCAAGACTATTTATTAATCACTATACACCATAACCCCCAGCTACCCCACCATGTGCTGGCTAGGCCGGGCCCGCTCTGTGCTATAGTGGTTCTTACTGCTTAGGTCAGGACAGCCAAATCTCCATGATGGAGACTGGTGAGTTGTGCTGTAGTTGCCCAGGGGGTAAGAAGTACCCTTGAAGGGAAGAAAGGGCTCCACATGGACATTATTGTTAAAGGAAGCAAAGAGGGAAGTGTTATAAACTTCCTCTGAAAGTTGAGAACCTATAAAACCAGGGGAAGTTTCCCATGCAATCCATCTAAACAGCAACAGAAGGCGAAGGCTGGACAGCCCCTACTGTGCTTCCTCTATGTCTCTGTCATTCTCATCTTTGTCTGGATACAGGCTGAGAGCCAGGCAAGGGGGCAAACACTGTGGAAGCATAAATTGTTTGTAAATGTATTCTCTCCTATCAGCAAGTGTACATTTATGCAGAAGTGAGAAAGCAAGAAGGGGTCCTGCCAGGAAAGAAGCAACAATTTGTGCTTTCACAAGCTGGGCATCCCTTGGTCTTCCGTGTTCTCTCTTTGCTTATTTATGTCTGTGTCTGTCTGTCTCTCTCTGTCTCTGTCTCTGTCTCTGTCTCTCCCTCCCTCACTCCCTCTCACTTACTCTGTGTGAACACATCTGGAATGATCACCACACTAGGGGCTATGAAGGAAAAATAAAAGTAGACAAGCTCCTTCCACCTGAAAATAAACCTCCCTTGCTAACCTGACCTGTGCAGCATTTGTAGAGGGGAAACCAAGAGGCTTACTGAGGACGAAAGCCCAGACCTCAAACAAGCCAACAGCACCGGTGGGGATACAATGTGGGTCAACCAATGTCTTTTCTGTCTGTCCCATCTTCCCTCTTCCTACTTAGAGGGTCCCTGGGACCACCCACCATACCTGCCTGAAGATGCTCTTATGTACAAAGTCCTGGGGTGGTGGCGGCAGGAAAGGCACCCTGGCTTTGGTATGGGGGAACTGACAAGATTCTGCAGTTGATGAGGACACTGGGGCTTCTTCTTTATCTGTTCATTAGTAAGTCAGGGTCCCTCCCCTTTTAAATATAAAAAAAAAACCCTTTTGAATATATAATCATTTTCCAACTTAACAAGAACCATTAATCCCTCCTCCCCTTTCCTCCTGTGATTCAGGGATGACAGGAGAGCCTTCAAGATGGTAGAAAAGCCAGGCTTCCTTCTTTCCATCCTTCCTTCCTCCCTCCCTTCCTCTGGACACTTTAGCACTGACTCTGCAGTGCATGTCATTAGAGAGCAAAGCACTGACTGAAAGAGTAGTGGGTAGGAGGGACAGGGAGACAGCCATTGCCTTTCTGTCAGGGGGACAGGGAGACAATCATAGCCTTCCTGTCAGAGGAACAGGGAGACAGTCATAGCCTTCCTGTCAGAGGGACAGGGAGACAGCCATTACCTTCCTTGTCAGAGGGACAGGGAGACAGCCATTGCCTTCCTGTCAGAGGGACAGGGAGACAGTCATTACCTTCCTTGTCAGAAGGACAGAGAGACAGCCATAGCCATAGCCTTCCTTGCCAGGGACTTCCTTGCAGACTGATGGGTACGGGTGCAGCCAGCCAATCATGGGTAAGGGTGCAGTCAGCCAAGCAGTTCTTGGAAAGAGATGCCAGGCATCTTTGCTACAGAAGTACCAGTTCCCTGCCCACACCAGGCTGAGTGAGATCATTCACCTCTTCCCCCCTCCTACCTGTCTGTGGTTCCTGCCCCAGTTTGCTTTGCTTTTGTCCTTGACCTCCCACCTCTGAAGCCAATTAATGAACCTGTGCATCACGTCCAGTACAAATGAAACCAGGAACATCAGGCAGCATTCTTAATAACGACTGCTTTTGAACAGAACGCCGGCTGCTTTACAGTTTCCTCTTGGAGATTTATCTCCAGAGGCCTCTGAAGAATCCATGATCCAAAGTCTGATTCTGGATGAAGCCTGCGTGTGTTTAGCAGGCAGGGACCACACACGGATGGAGGATCTGAGCTTGTCCTATAGATGCCTATATGTGCTTCTGTGAGCAAAGCATCATCACAACACGATGCTCTCTGACACCCTCTTTTAAGGGAATTCCCTTTAAGGGTCCATTTAAAAAAAATCAGAAAATGACCTTGAAGAACAAATCCCCAACAAGATGGATGTGTCTAAGGACAGAATCAGCAGTGGTTGGTATACATAGTGAGAGAAGTACCCAGACCTAGAGTCTGGAGTTTCTCCCAACGTGGTAAGGCTAGGCCTTGTGAGAATGGGGGGGAGAGAAAAGAAAGGGAGACAGTGGTGACAGGAATCCCTTGCCTACTGGGGCCACGGGACCTATGACTGTGGGTGAGACACCAAAGAGAACCAAGAAGGAATGCGGGCTCCTCTCTTACCCTACAGGTGGTCTCTCCAGGTCAGGGTGGAAGCACATGAGAGGGGCAGGGTGGGGAAGGGCTCTCTGGCGCTGCCCACGCTGTACCTGCTCTATAGATAAATACAGGACTTTAGTGGCCATGGCTGGTCCCTTGGCACTTTGTTCAAACATGAAAACATCCCCTACATTTTCTCTCTTGCTTTAAAAACAAAAGGAAATGTGACATATTCCCCCAACATCCAAATGCTGCCGTGTCAAGACAAGGTGACTCTGATAAATACTAACTAGAAGAAAACCACCCACCAAATAAATGGCCCAGGGAGACACCCTGCCTCTGTATCATGGCAAGACTATGAGGACACCAACCTCTTTGGGGGTCTCCTGGTGGCACCGGTTGCTATTCCACCATAACTCTAGAGCAGCCACGAGGCAGGCAAGGAGGAGGCCGATGGCCAAGATGCAGAAGACCCCGGCAAAGCTGTGTAGTTTAAGGGATTTTCCCTCAGCCTGGGCACTGGAATGGCTGGTGAGGTCACAGCGGCCTGTGTGCGGCCACCACTTCTGCTTGAGCACATCCAGGTCCCCTGTGTCTTGCAGCTCCAGGATCCTGTAAGACACAATACAGGTGAGTCATAGCCATTGACTTCCTCATGTAAGCCATCGGATCCTGTCAACAGCCTGGCATGCTTACCCTGGAAGCATCACAGTAATTCTCAGAGTCAGGTTCTTCCACAGTGCCTTCTGCACCATGCACCCAGAGTGCTTCCTTCAGAACATACAATAGTAGGTTTTCCCTCCTCACTGAACCAGTGCCAAAAGGTTCAGTGACATAGTTTGTCAGGTCCCTCACACGGATTGCCGAGAAAGTTCTCAGGATAAACGTGGGGCATGCAGAAATGAACTAGGGGAACCCCCAGAACACAGATTTAGTATGTTCACAGTCATAAAAAAAAAAGCTGTCCATAAAATTTTAACATGTGAAAATCAAACATCCTTAATCCAAGGACCTGGAATCCCAAATACTTCAAAGTCTGAAAATTTTTGTAGATCTGCATGATACCACAAATGGAAAACTCTACATTTGACCTCTTACATGTTAATAAACACAAACTTTATTTCATACACAGACTTATTTAAAACATCTCATAAGATTATACACAGACTATATGTGTATGATACATATGAACCATAAATTAATTTCATGTTTATGCTTAGGTCCCATTCCCAGTTATTCCATTACATACATGCAAGTATTTCAAATCAGGGGGAAAAAATCCAAACTCTTAAGCTGTTATTGTCCTGTCCATTTTGGAAAAGGGAAACTCCATTTGTCTACCCTGTCTGCCCTACTGGGACTCATGTTATCCTTCATCATTTCATTTAGGAAGATTCTGTGCCAAGAACGATGCTCAAAGCTGCTAAACTTGTAGTCTAAAGACGCACATGTCAACAGTGACTGTCAGTGTGAAGACCGAAGCGGTGATGGACACAAGGAAATGAGCAGAGAAATGCCAGGGAGACACACACGCCAGGGGTTTCTGGCTGCAGCTTTAAAGAGGAGACAGCAGTGGAGGAAAGCCTGGAGGATGATGGATCATGAAGTACAATGGTGGCCCAGGTGTTTCCTTGGGCAGGGTGTAGTCAACCTCTATACCTATCAGATGTTTCTGAATCTTAGAGGCCAACCCTCTGGGATTAATAGCCCTATTGTCTTATTTTATAGCGAAGGAAATCAAGGCACAGAGAAGTGAAATGACTTTCCAGAGTCTGGCAACCACTGAAACTGGAATAGGTATGAATATCCTGTCTGATACAAAGGACTCATTGCAGTTTGCCAGCCACAACACAGAGTGAAGCTGTGGCATGGTGAGTGAGGAGGACGGAGGCATAGGATGAAGTCATAAAGCAGACACTGAGATGCACTCTAACAGGGTGAGAGGGGGTCTGACTGCATAATGGTGGGACAAGTCCTCATGCTGGCTTCTACCACTGCGGTGTTTTGTGTGCTCCTTCTGTAACTTAGAGCTCTACACAGTGAGAGGGCCAGGTATCACGGGTGGCTCACAGATTCAAAATAGAAAAGCCTTTCCATCTGATGGGTAGTTATCTATGAGTCTGGTCCATGGAGATGCATTTAGCTCACAAATATGTGCAGTTAACGAACTGCAGAAGCTCATCTCGATAGTTGTATAGTCTCAGCACTGGACTTGGATCCATAGTTCTGAGGCTGGGCCCACATACCACACAGAGGTCTGGTGTCTCCCAGGTCCTGTCTCTATCATGGGCCAGCATGGTGTAGCCTCTTATTGTCTGAGAAGGACCCAGCTTAGGACGGAGTAGGCTTTGATCTCATCTGTGTTTTACTGGATGAGGGCCAAATGCTGCTATGCCTCATTGATTTGTGGTTCCCATTCTAATGAGTAGGGCTGCAGCTTTCTATGTTTGTCATGCGCAAGCTTAGTAGATATCAAAACAAAAGCTACTTGTTATCAGATATTTGTCCTGTCAACGAATGTGTGAATGCATTTGCTGAATAATGAATACAAACTAAGCTGGAAGGGCCATAGAGAGAATATAAAAACATCCAGCAAGAAATCAGGGCAGTGATGACACCCAAAGGCTTAGAACATGGCCATGCCTGGAAGGACATGGTCCCCGAGGTCACTGATTTACATGTGCATCTTTGTGCTTTGTGGCTGTGCTCAGAATGTCCCTGGGAACCACAGCTCTCTGCAAGGGCACAGGGGACGATGAACAGGATGCTCTCTGCAATGGCACGGTGGACGATGAACAGGACCCTACAGTGTCCACCTCACTACTTTGGTCATCCAAAGCTGTGTAGCTGTTCACTGGCCTTGTTAAGTCTCTGGTGGCTGGGGTGAGTAGGGCGAGCTTAATGTAAGTTACAGACACTGATACACAGGGATCAGTCTGTCCAGGGGACTCGCGACTCAAGTATACTGCTGACTCCTCATGAAGATATCAGACCCCTTTGTTTGTAGATACAGATGTGTCATGGATAGAGATTAATTCTAATCCAGATTCTGAACCTCTCAACCCTAGCTCTCTCATTACCAATATCTGCGATTAGATAAAGATACCCATCTCAGGGGCCATTAGCTTATAACCCGGTGAATAGTAACAGATTCTGTAAGAACTGCGTGGCAGTCGTGCAGCTGGGTGGCCCTACTGAGCAGCTTCTTATCAAGTCAGTCTTTGCAGGAGCTACCTCTTATTGAGAGACCACTGCAGGGAGAAATCATTTGCACTTCCTGAATCTGCCTAACTGCATGCATAGCAACGCTTCATCTGCCTGTCTTACTTCCTGAAGGCCTGAGTACTGAATCCACCTGACTTACCCAGAGATGTAATTAGAAAGTGGCAATGCTATTCTTCAGCTCTGGGCCACTAATGATCTGGGGGTGGGGGCATGCTCTTTCTGTGACAACAGGCTGTTATCCAAAGGTCAAGTTCTGACCTGGGAGACAGTAAGGCCCTGAAAGGACTGTAGGATCTGAGTTTCTGAGCAATATATCAGGCACACTGCTTAAATTTTTCTGACTTTTTCTCCTTACAGTTGTATGCATCTTTTTACGGCACATCTTATTTCAGAAAGAATGTGTGGCGATTTACAGGAAAACATGGAATAAAACAAAACAAACAACGAAACAAGAAAGCATGAATATAGACGCAACAGGACAAACAAGCCATGTGCACAGAGTGCCTTCAAGAACGAGGCTAAACTAATGTGCACTATAACAATCTATACTCCTTCTTATGAGGAGCCAGAGCGATAATAGCCATTTCCTGAAGCCAGTTGCTCTATTTTCTAGACAGATATAATTGCAGGTACTTTGCTTTATTCAATAGTTGTGGAGCCTGCGACACAGTAGGTGCTCAATAAATGGCTATTACGTTGCTAAACACTTATTGAATGCCCACTCTGCATGCTGTGGTCTGCAAAACTGTTTTAGCACGTAACCGCCATACCACATACACTTACGTCTACAGCCTAGCCTCTTCCAAGGCAAACAAATAGCTTGACTCCTAGTATGAAGGGAAAGGTGACCACAGAAATTCCAGATAAGCCTGGAATCTGCTAGTTATAGAGTGTAGACCCACGCTCAAATGACATGGTGTGTGGCCCCCTGATTAGCTCCCTTCATTTCTCTGAGGCACATTCAAGCTGAAGGCAGTTTACAGTGGACTTGAGCCTCTTCTAGACCCGCTGACAGTAGAGAGTTAGAAATAATGACTGAAGAATTCCCCTGAAGGGCAAATACCTATCTGTTGGAAGGAGGGAGGCTACCAGCTCATGGGGAAGCTGTGCTGTGGAGACATATAACAATATTGTAGGAGGTCAGCACGGTCCTTGGAACCCATCATCTTCTGACGAAACTATGAAGGGTAAGTTTTTCTTAAAAGAAGAATAACAAGTCTGGACATTTCACTTATGTTTTTGTGACCACTGTAATGGGAAAGAGAGGCCAGAGGGTCCCAATAGAGACTTTCATAAGGACTCCATAGTCTTTCAGAAAAAAAGATCTGTATAGAACTGTATCACAGCTAGCTTCCTCTCTGGTGCCCAGCCCCAACCCCATGCCGGTTGTGGTCTACTAACCTATCAAGTCATGTAAAGAACATCTAACTACTTCTGCTGTAAGCATTGCAGCTTAGATAGAAAGGTATCCTGGCAGCTGAGAGTCAAAGAATATCACAAAGTCACACCACACAACAAATCTCACACAAGAGATTTATTGGGAAGGAAAAATCAGAAGGGTGGCTGCCTTTGCTCGGGTGAGAAACAGCAGAGAGCTGAACAGATGGAAGGATTTATATAGTGTTTCTTGGGGATAGGGTGGGACTTTCCAGGGCGGAGATTGGTGGGATTTCAAGTCCAGAGATTGGGCTTTTTACTCGGCAGTGTGGGGGCAGGGCCCAGCAATTACAGCGTTCTGTGGGTAGATCCTGGCAGTAGGAGTTCTGCTTACCTTCGCATGCAGCAAGGCTATTGGCAGTGGAGGGGACCAATTCCACTTCCCTGCCTCATGTCTGTCTTCTCCATCTGGAGGATTTTCCACTGACATTCCCAACCTCATTGCTGTGCTAGCCATTTGACAACACAGTAGAGATCCAAGCTTCCTAACTAGCATCCTCTCTCTTCTTTCTCCAACATACTGATAGTATATTGACTCATTTCTGCAGATTTACAGAAGAAAACTGAGCAGAGCTAGCTCATGGGCCTCCAACTTCCCACTAACAGGTCCCATACATCCACGAGCACTGTCTTGAGACTCATTGTTTGGGTGTTGCTGCAACATTGGCCTTATGGGTCCCCTTACCATCTGCTCTACAGTGAGTGGTGTTTGCAGATTGATGGTCTGTGCAATCACCTTGAACCCCCCATCTAAAAAAACACACACGCGTATTCTTCAGAAATGCCGCTGTGTTCTGAATTCCCAAGAGAAGCCATACCTTGAGTTTCAGCAACTGAGAAATATTTCTCTGTTTTCACAGCTCCACTCCAGAGGGTGGAACAAGGGACCTAACACGTGCTTGATGAAGTTCTGCAGAGAGCCTGAAGCCTCACTTAGCTGTTCCTACCCCTTCACCAAATTTTGCAAGCATGCTACTGACTAGATAGGTTGCAAAACCTCCTTCTCAGCCTTCTCGGGTGGAGCCGAGGCTTACTGATCATGAGCAGGAGAATCCAATGGAGAATTCCAGGATAGGACAGGCAGTAGGATTTTCAGATTCAACAGTAACATGGCCCCACATCAGAGCTCAGGAGAGCTGCAAGTATAAGGCCCAGAACTCTCTCCCTTTTGCCCTGAGTTAGAGTGGGAAAGAGATGATCTTCAACAATTCTACTGTATCCATCTGGTTATTCTTCAAGTGGATAACACAAGGACGTTAGAATTCATCTGTTGATCAGGCAACTAGGGGCTACCCCTAACTGAATGGACTTGTCTACGATAATGTTTCTGCCACCTCTTGTTGGTTATGATGGGCAGAGTCTTTCCCTAGAACATTCTCAGTAACTGCTATCTAATTCCTTCCATCAGTGGGATGCCCTATCACAGATATATGCAATCTGAGGGTCCAAGGCTAGACCTCTTTAGAGACAAGATAGAGTGTCTGCTGGTAAACTGGCTACTAAAAAACAGCCATTGAATTTACCTGTATCTTTTGGTTCTACCTTCCTGCTAAAAGTTGGATCATCCAGACCATAGGAACTACTATGACAAAAACCAGTGTGGGGAAAAAAAAAAAAAAGAGAGAGAATAGCTCTTAATAACTTCATCATGCCCAGGAGTCTAGAGCTAAGCAGGCTCAAGGGACAAACTCATACTAGCAACCACATGGGAGATGAAACATAAACACGGAGTAGACATGCTACATTGGTTTCTGATGGAGCCACCCATTCAGTTCCCTAAGGCTGAACATTGCCTGTCTCCTTAGCCCCACGGCCTCTTTCTCTAAAACGCTCTCAAGTTTCTCTAATATTAATGAGCATAAATCAGAATTAATTAACTCTAAGAAGGTGGCATAGAAACCCAGAAGCCTATGTTTTGATGCGGAGAGAGTGGGGAATACAGGAAATAAGAGGTTGTCCTTCCTCCTGTCACAAACAAAGGGCCAGGTATAGATCTTGCCCCAGTAGACAGCGGCATCTCCTTCAGCCGAGAAATTGGATGCAAGTCCACAGGCCCCATCAGGTCACACGTGGCACACATGGAGACAGACATCTGCTTCTCTGACTCTCACCTTTGCATCACCACACGGACGACTCACACTTTGAAGACACACTTTAAAAAGAGATTTCTAGGTCTCCTAGATACTACTTGGAATTTAGTTATCTGTGTGACTCCTTTGACTCCTCTGTGCCTCTGCTCTCACTACCTCTGAGAAGTCCTTCTGGGACCTATGAGATGCCCTTTTCTGCGCCTTCCCACCCCCAATACCCCATTGGACTCTGCACTGGTATCACCTACCCACATCATAGTCCCACCCACGGTATTGCCTCCCTTGAAAAGGAGCATGAACTTCCTGCTTTTTATCCCAGTACCTATGCAAGGCCCAAAAGGAAGAGTTTAGGTGCTGAGGAAGATGTGAGGACTAATGAATTATTCTGGCTCTTACGTCATAACAGGAGGTTATCCTTCCATCCCAGCTGCCAAGGTCCCAAGGATGCTGGAATTGTCTTGGTGACTGTGCCTACCTCTGGGAGAAGAGGTCCCTGTAGGGGCTGCCATGCTGCAGGGCAATCCCGTAGCCCTTGCTGCTGATGCTGTTGCCGATGACAGTCACGGAGCAGTCGTCATCTGTCAGGGCTGCGTACTCCACCACGGCCACATCCCACAGAAACGCGTAGTTCCCCTTCTTGGCCTGAAAGACCCAAATCACCATGAAGTCCAGCAGCGCTGTTTGGCCACAAGAGTTTGAAGCAGTGGGACATCACAATGTTTGAGTTTGAGGGACCCCTCTAAGTGGTCCTGTTCAGACTCCACAAAAAATTCTCCTGGCATTTCCTGTGGATTGTGAACACGATACCAGTCGATGCCATTCACCGTAGCATGTTCACAGAGCAGGCAGCGTGGAAGAGTGGGAGGTGGGTCACAGAGACCCACTTCGCACATATGACAGTTACCCCTTGGGAGTACAGGGAGTAACACTCAGCGGCCTAAGATTTTCAAAGCAGAACTGTCGGGGGCACATGATAGCACCACAGGGGTGGGAAAGAATCTTTTCCCTGGAGAATACAGATGTTTGAGAACTGTTATAAATCTTGTCCACTGACTTTTATTGAGAACCCAACTGCTAAGTCCTGCTTACCGTGAACATGAGTATGGGTTCAGTGGCCCTGGGTAGTCATGATGGAATAGCAAGCAAGAGAACATGTTAGGGGTTTGCCATGAACGGTAGGAACCCATTAAGGACAGGCCCCTGATGGTTACAGTAACATGCAATGCTTCTGCCACTTGCCTTTATCTGCATTTACGTGAGGATAAGCATATGCACAAATGCATGCATTCACACAACACACACACACACACACACACACACACACACACACACACACACACACACACACACATATATGCATGTCTTCTCCGTTTTTGTTGGTGGGAGCGGGAAGCTGAAACAGGATTTTACTATGTTTCCTAGGCTGGCTTTAAATTTGATCTTCCTGCTCTAGTCTCCAGAGTGTTGGGATTGTAAGCATGGAAAACTATCCAGCATGCTCACATATATCTGTGCTGTGCTGTGTGTGCACATGCGCATCACTCATACACAGGAGGCTTCATGCATCAGTACTTTCAAACAGTGTGATGGTTGTAGATTATTGGGGATCTATCTGCATCCACAGATGAAGTCCAACCCCTCAAACCCTTCCACAGCAGATACTCAGTTCTATCTTGAGCTGTGATTCTAATTTTGACTAGAATTTGGGCACCCAGAAAGACTGTGAACAGCTTTTCTTCTTCAAAGGAGACTTTGTCGCTTGGCTTTCTTAAAATACTGTATACATTCTCAGTGTATCAAAGTGCCTAGTTTCCATTCTCTGTGGAGCACACAGATGCTTCTTGCCCTGTCGCCCTCCCCTACTATGGCTCACACCGGATGTTATAAAGCATAGGTATAGGATTGGTAATGGGGCTGGAGCACCACAAACAAAATTAAACAAAGCTGGCAAGCTGTAGGCTTCTTGGCACTGTCCAGAGCATTGTTCCAGTTTCTGCTTTTGTTGGCTTTTCATTTCCCCTAAGCTTCCTCAAGAAATATATGGATGCTGAGGCAAAAATCAGTCTTCTACTGCTTTCTATTTTTCTTTTTCTTTTTCTTTTGGGTGGAGGAGTTTAGGTATTGAGAAAATATCTTATTATATAGCTCAGATGGGTCTTGAACCCATGATCATTCTTTCTCAACTTCCAAAGTAGTAGGATTACAAGAATACAATGTCACACTTAGCAAGATATTTCTTTTTTCAAGACCCTAAATGCCCATGACCTAAGATGTCTTATTTCCCATCAGATTCTTTCCGTCACAAATATTTGTGGGTAGAATGTGACCTCTTGGATCAGGAATTGGCTTCCTGCAGCCTTTCACACAATCTTGTAAGAAACGACACACACCTATGCCACCTATTACCTTTCTCCAGGGGAAGCAATTCAAATATTACACCAAGGCCTCATTCCTTGGTCAATCCAATCCCAGAAGTCTTAAAAGACTTTGACCCAGGTTGCAAAACTGCACACATCTCTCTCCCTCCACAAAGGAAGATAACAGACTTTGTAAATTTTTTCCATTGGCAAACAAGTTTTTCTTTGAAAAGATATAAATTTTCAACCTCTTAGTACCAAGTTTATCCACAAAATGTTGACTTATGACCTAATATTTGGTTTTAGTTAGACTAGGAAACATTTCACATCCATGCTCGCAATTCAACATGACAATCAGACACGGCTATTTGTACGATTTCCAAAGGGCATGTCATGTTGAAGGAAGAATTAAGATCAGCCTCCTTTCTAACTCTCAAGTGATATTTCAAGATAAAAAAGAAAGAAAGAAAGAAGCTGGCTCAGGCCAACTGGAAACTGACTCTAGAAAAGCCCCTGTGGGAATTCTGAGGGGGCATCTGGAATTCTTCGGGCCACAAATTCATGAGCATGAAGTGTGTAGACTCACAGAAAGGAAGCATATCTGTGGGAAAAGCCTGCATTTATAGCCCTGTTGGACTAAGCCGGGCAGGGCACAGCATCTGAAAACATGATGGCAATGCCCCTGCCTCCACTCCACAAGTAAGCGGTTGCCTTCTTGAGCAGATGAGTGATCCCAGAAACTCAATGTCCCTATTTACAAACACGGACTAAATTAGTCAGGGTCTTTCTTATTTGCTCAAGGAAACATACGGTTAGATTCCTGATCTACATGACAGTACCACAGCATAGGGACTAGTAAAAGTCTGTGTAACAGGACCCAACTGCAAAGGGGTAGGCCAGAGTCTGGATCTCTCTATACAACATATTTTTAACATAATTTTAGCTAAAAAAAAAAAATCCATTTCCTCAGTACCCCCAGAATTCCATGGCACACTCCCTCAGTCTCATGCTGAGTAAAATGTAGTACCGAAATCTCCCCGTAAGAAGAACTTTTTGTGTGCAGATGTCTCCATAATCTTTCTGGCATATCACCAAGGCTGTATGAGATCATCATGCCATCATCAATGCGACTGTTCACTGTGAACATTTCAGGTGTAACCAAAAAATGTCAAAAGGGCTGGAGAGATGAGTCGGCCCGTAAAACGTTGGCTGTGCAAGCATGAGGACCTGAGTTCAGATCTCTAGCACTCGTGGAAAATGCTGAAGACAACATCATGAGCCTACAATCCCACAGCTAGGGAAATAGAGACAGGGTTCCTCATTCCTTGCTGACCCAGCGTGTCTAGCCCCATTGGTGAGCTCCAGGTCTCGGTGAAAGATTCGCTTATGGGAGCTCACCAAGGCCAGCTGGACTGTGACTAAAAAAGCATGGGATAAAACCGGAATCTCTGAACATGGCGAACAATGAGGGCTGATGAGAAGCCAAAGACGATGGAACGGGGTTTTGATCCTACTTAATGTTCTGGCTTTGTGGGAGCCTCGCCAGTTTGGATGTTCACCTTCCTAGACATGGACGGAGTGGGGAGGACCTTGGACTTTCCACAGGGCAGGGAACCCTGACTGCAATTTGGACTAGAGAGGGAGGGGGAGA
>NC_022013.1:57056045-57073792 GCF_000317375.1 Microtus ochrogaster
CTCTCTCTGAGTGTTTGGTTTGACTGAAAAATATCCCCCACTGGCATGTGTTTTAGACATTTATTTATTAGCTAGTGAGGCTGTTTTTGGACACTTTGGAACTTTTGCAAAGTGGGGTCCTGATGGATGCTTAAGTTACCAGCAGAAAGCCTTCCCCAGGCACTGGCTCCTGCCTCACTCTTCACACCCACGGCGATGGGAAGGGCCACTGCCACATGCCTATACTAATGAGCAGAGGTCTGGCATTCTTCCCCAGCTCACTGGACCAAGTCCTCTGAAACCAAGAGCTAAAATAGTGTCCCACTTTAAGGTGCCTGAGCCAGACACTATGGTCCACAGCAGTGTGAAGGTAATTTATAATCCAAGCCAGTGTTTCTTTCCACTCTGCTCCCTCATTCAGCTTACCCCTGTTACTTTAGGACAATATATCTACACTCTTTCTCCGTTCTCCATGCCTGGAGCTCAAATCAGAAAGCTTTCACTCTAGGACACAGTGTTAATTACTTATGTACAGTGACTTCTTTCAATAAGAGATAGTTTTAGACTCTTGAGAAGACTGGAGAGAAATAGGAAGGTAGCCTGTTTTCAGCTAGGCAACATTCACATAGAAGACGAACCAAGCTACCTCCCGGCAGTATCCCAGAGTCCTGACCCTAAATGTCCCAATGGATCTTTGAATTCGCTATTTTTACAACTTCCTATTTTTACTTCCTTGTGCCTGTGTCTTTCAGTATGGTCCTTTTCCTGCTTCCCAGGAGGCTGTGGTGAGTTAGGGAAGGCAGTGTCTGCAACAGGCATGACAGGCTGTGGGTGGCTTAGAAAGAGAGTGTTGACATTACTTCATAATGCCTAAACGATCAAAGTGATACTACAGCCTTTTGTTCTACTATTAAAACAACACCAATCCAAACACTTATTTCGTCCTTTCACTAGCTTGAATTACTTTTATCTGGCAGTCCATTTGTATTATCAAATGTATTCTGAATTTTTAATAGCAGATTTACATGTATCATTCAGTTACTGAAAAGCTGGGCGGCAGACAAAAGCTGTCCATGCAGTCTTAACGTTCTTCTAGCCCCTGCCTCTACGCACAGCTTAGATGGGCATACATAGCCAGTTCCCCAGTTTCTTGTGACCGCAGAAAGCTCCTTAGGGTTAGCTCTGGGCTCCTGGGACACCAGTCTACTTTAAGATGCTGGAGAAGGTATCAGTAGATTTTTTTTTAAAGATGAGATGGCGACATTAATATTGCCTTGAAATACAATTCAAACGGCTCTACAGTATGATTTTTAATTAATAATGACCAATATCAGTGGAATTATTGCAAAAATGGGATTATCTTTCATGGTTACTAGCACCAGAAAATGATAGCACTTTGGAAAGTAATGCAGCATTATATAATGTGGACATTTAACGTCATTGTATCTTTTATCCTGGCAAATTGGAATTTAACCTAAAAAGTAACTCAGTATTCAGAACTGGCACTAAAACAAACATGTGACTATTTTAACTCTTCAGTGTCAGGGAAATAAGTTAATAAATGATGGTTCATGCATATGAGATCAGTGCAACACATGCTAACTTCAAAGATAAAGAAAAGCTATACACACAACCCTAAAGCTCTTGGGAATATTTTCCTCTAATCTTAGCCTGCTTCTAAATATTGTACTTGCTATTTTTTTCTTCTCCTTCCCAATATACAACACTGATTAACTAATTAATTAATTAATAAGAACCAAAAAAGCAATAATTGGCTCAAGCATGAAAAACACATAGGTGAGGATGTTAGAGAGAGGAAGCCGAATATCTCTGCCAGTCAATAAGGTCAGTAAAGTCACGGGCACATGGGACTCCATTACCAGAATACAAAGCAATGGCAAGTGGAAGATTCATGGTTTCTCTCCTCTGAACTTTCTTAGCAAATAGATCTCAGCTTCCTCTCTGGGGTCCACGAAGGCTAAAGTTGAGAACAGAGACGAGAGGTTGCCTGGCCCCAGCTTAAACACATTCTTTCTAACATTTTTCAAAATAAAATCAGTCAATAATACTGAGGAAGGCCAGGCATCATGGACACAGCCACAAGTGAGCTGCAGCATGGCGACTCACTTGCTCTCTCCTGTACCACACTGGTAATAAAATGAGATTGCATTGCCATGTATTTCTCCATTGCTTCCATCCTTCCTGGAGCTCACTCAGACAGCCAACCTTCAGGGCCATCAGCCTTTGAGTTAAGAACCCCATTGTGTTCTTCTATTCCATCCTAAATGTGTAGAGGAGGGTGAGTGACACTGTGATGCTCTGCCAATCAAGCAAGAATGTTGGTGCTGCCAGCATCATTTACAAAGGCTCCTGGAAAGAGGTGTTGAAGGAGCTGAGCATCTGCAGTGTCAGGGACAAGTTACTAGGTTTCATGACTTAGAAGTCCAGTATCTCTCAGCCACAGAATTATTCTCAAGAATAGAGTCTCATGTTCCTTTTCCAGATGATGTGACCAGGGCTCTGGAAAAGAAAGCATCTTATTCCAAATAAATGAACCATGGAGCCAGACCACCATGGGTTCCAGCTATCTTCAAAGACACCTTTGCTTTCTCTGCCCTACTTGAACTCATAAGAGGGAGATTAAGGAAAAGATTCCCCAGGTCTATGTGTAGTGGCATTTTATTTGTGTTTTAACCAATAAAGCTTACATGAAAGATCAGAGAAGCAGACTGCCCAGTCTCTAGAGAGTTCTTACCTCTGCCAATGCTCAAACCAAAGGGGCAATCTGATGTGGGAGTGTCATATATCAATCTGTTGATTTCATTGGTTAAGCAATAAAGAAACTGCTTGGCCCTGATAGGTTAAAACATAGGTGGGAGGAGTAAACAGAACAGAATGCTGGGAGGAAGAGGAAGTGAGCTCAGAGAGAGACGCCATGCTTCCCTCTCCCGGGTGGACGCGAGAGCTCTGCTCTCTGAGGCACACGCGATGAAGCTCGGACCCAGGATGGACGTAGGCTAGAATCTTCCCAGTAAGACTGATGCTACACAGATTATTAGAAATGGGCTAGTCCAGGTGCAAGAGTTAGCTGAGAAGAGGATAGATATAATGGGCCAAGCAGTGTTTAAATGAATACAATTTGTGTGTTGTTATTTCAGGGCATAAGCTAGCCAGGCGGCCGGGGTGCTGGGGACGCAGCCCCGCCACTCATATTACAACAGCAATCCTGTTCTCAGACTGTCTCCTCCTGCCTTATATTCCTCTCTCCACCCAGCCATATCACTCCTGTCTCCACCTCCCGAGTACTGGTATTAAAGGTGTGTGATCCCAAGTGCTGGGATCATCTTTGTGTGAGCTCTGTTTCTCTTTCAAACTGGATCAATTTTGTGTAGTCCAGGATAGCCTTGAATTAACATAGATCCATCTGTCCCCCAAGTCCTGGGATTAAAGGCATGTGCCACCAGTGCCTGGACTCTAGTGGCTTAGTTCTGCACTCTGATCTTCAGGCAAGCTTTATTTGTTAAAATACAAAGAATACATCAAATTGGCCCTTGGACCAATTCCCAGGGGAGGATGCTCGTTAGAGCCCACATGTATTTCTTCAGCTTTGCAGGCAAAGATGCGCATGTATTTCTTCAGCTTTGCAGGCAAAGATGCTTCATGGAACTTATACCATTCTAGTGGAAGGAAGGACACAGGTAGGTGTTATTCCTAGGGATTCTTTGGATAGCTGATGCATGTTCATTTGCTTAAGCCACCCATGGAACATTGTCCCTGCCTTTTCATGACTCGCTCTTTAGGCAGAGCTTGGCCTTTTGAGTATCTAAAGACTTAGCTCTTACAGTCATATTCATACAATGAAAATGCATTGCCAGGCACAGCCTGAACCCTGGCTGCTGCTATACCTACATTACACACTGTGCCAAATCACAAGAGGCACCAGGAAAACCCAAAGACCATCTGCAGAGAAAAGGACAATTTTATAGCTTGCTTTTATTGGAGCGTGGGCTGGCATGATATTTCTGGAATGGCGATTTGGTGAGGAGAATTGCATGCTTTTCAAATCTGCATATGCAGCAGCTCACCCCTTTGGATTCAGACTATAGAATTACTTGGATGCTGAAAGTATGTTTGCGCAAAAAAAAAAAAAGTCAGAGCAACATGTTAAACTAACAAGAAACTGGAAGCTAAAAGCCCAATGTTTGAAAATCGGGTAGGCAAATGATAGTATTACAGTATGAAATATTATCTTTCTTTTATATATTGCTTTTAAACAGCACTGATTGCTGAGAAAAGTGTGCAGGGCAAAAAAATTTTAAAAAAATAAAAAATAAAAGATGGAGCCTTAGGTAATGAATTAGCAGAAGCTTCAGAGTCTCAGTGTATGGTTTGAATCCCAGGTGCATTGCTTGCCAGCTGTGTGCATAGAGATAAAGTTGATTAACACCCCTGGGCCTTGGTTCCACTGGATATAAAATGGACAGAGCTCGGATGAGAATTAAATACTTCAAAATACATGATATGCTTAGGGCTTTGCTAAATAAGTTACAACTAATAATAGAACATGTAGTGAAGAACAGGTTGTTTCAACAAATGACATCTCTTTTCAGTGATTATGTCAAAGGATCATATTTATGAAGAGTTGAATCAACTACCAAGTACTAACAATGGCCATCTCCGAGTCACGCCATTATGGGAGAATATTTAAGGTTTTTTTTTTTTCTGCTTCCCATGCTTCTGGAGTGTAGCAAGGCTTTCTTTTGTGATTGCAGATGTCTAAGAGGGTAATTTTTAGGAATTCAGTCTTATATCTTGAGGTCTATGTAGAGAACGGTGGTAGATGAAGGTCCTCCTGTTGCCTCCAGCTCAGAAGCGAACCTACATTCTCAAGAACTGATTGGTTTTTAAGAGACCTGCCATCACGTTCCATTCCAGAGTGCAGAATACTGTGTCTGGACACAGTGGGGGCTCAACACCTTCTCTGCTTTTTTTCCCTTTTTGTTAAACTCTAACTGGGCTTAGAAGACATTTGTCAGCTGGGATTGAAAAAAATTTTCTTCCCACTCTCAACCTATCAGTCATCTGTCACCTTCACCACGTCAGCAACACACATTTTATGATTCTGCATGTGCGTGTGGAGCATGTGTGCACATGTGTGACAATGTGTGTATTCAAGTGTGTAAAAATTGTGTGTGTACATGTTTTAGTGAGGGGGATGTATGGCGGTATATAAAAGTTTGTATGTATATGGCAATGCATGTGTGGGGGTGTGTAATATAGGAATATGTGTCAGAATGTATGTCCATGTGAGTGTATTATGAGAATTGCTTAAGTATGGATGTATGCAAATGTGGGAAAATGGGTGAATATGTATGTTGTTATGTGTGTGTGGAAATGCCTGTGTATATGAATGTGTATGGGTATTGTTGGTAAACTAAGAACTATCTGCATTCCAGAACCAGATGCTTCCCGAACCCATTTTCAGTGACAAAGTGCTAGCAGCCACGTTATCACCAGCTGCTGAATGCAACACATTTCCACTGTTGCCATAAGTCATGGACCTTTTATAAAGCCTGTGGCAGCATACACCCACTCCTCACACCCACTCAAAGGTGGCCCTTTGCACTCTCCTTCCCCAATAAGTATCTCTGAGAAAGGTCTGTTGCAAGGTGTAACTGTGGCATTCCTTGGTCCTCTGATTGCTGAAAAAAACCACTAATGGGTATATGCGTGACTTTGTGTGTGTATGTGTGCGAGCCACTTAAATGTATAAAAGTATATAAGTACATATGCAACTAAGAATTGTGTGGGTGTACAAATGATATGTGCAGAAATGTAACTCTGCATATGTTTACATATGTAAATATGAATGTGTGTGTATGAGGAAGAAGAAAAGAAGTGAGATTATGAGCATCAAAATTCTCATAGAGGTAGCAGTGAGGATTTGGGCAGCCAATCACTAGAGAATCATGAAAGGTGCAAGGACATTCTCTTTCTTCTGGAAACAGGAGCCTTTCTTTCTGATCTTTCAGAATAAAGAAGAAGTCATTTCAAATGACATGAAAACATAAAATAATAGAAGGTTGCTCACAAAACCCAACTAGGGAAGTAGCAGGTTTCTAAGGATGCAGGTATCTAAGGATGCAGGTATCTATGAGTGTGCTATCTAAGGAAGTCAGGACCATAAGAGGTGCATCCACCCATGGAGATGGTGGGACTGATCTAATAGGAGCTCACCAAGGCCAGCTGGACTGGGACTGAACGAGCATGTGATCAAACCGGACTCTCTGAATGTGGCTGACAATAAGGGCTGACTGAGAAGCCAACGATAATGGCACTGGGTTTTGATTCTACTGCATGTACTGGCTTTTTGGGAGCCTAGTCTGTTTGGATGCACACCTTCTTAGACCTGGATGGAGGTGGGAGGGCCTTGGACTTCCCACAGGGCAGGGCTTCTCTTAGGACTGGAGAGGGAGGGGGAGGGAGGAGGAAAGGGGAAGGGAAATGGGAGGAGGTGGAAATTTTTAATAAATAAAATATAGACAAAGACCTTTATCTGACTCAGACCCAGAACCAGCAAAATGGAAAGACTAGAACAGGCTCAGTGGGAGGGAGGGAGGGAGGTCACTGCTGGGCTCTACACACCTGCCGTAAAATCTGTTGCCTGAAAGCATCTAGAAGGTCTATTCAGCTTGTTCTGTCATCATACCAGAGTGAACAGGGTGTAGCTTGACAAAGTGATCTCACAACCAAAATCCCACAATGCAGAAGCTATCCTCAGTGTATGGCCATGAGTACTAGCAGGATATCGCCTTGTAATTGCATCTTGGTGGTCAGACTGAGCCTGCCCACTTCTTAGTCCACAGAATAGAATGGGTGGACCTGTCCAACTGCTTTAACCATAGAAAGGAGCTCCTGCTGATCAGCAGTAGGATTTCTGCCAATGGTTGCCCTTCCTGTGCAAGTATTCATGCGTCCTGAGTGGCACCATCCACATTAAGGGGCACACATGGTCGAGAGAGGAGCAAGTGACTGTGCATCTCAATGAAGGACAGCGATTCCTTTTCTATTATATGATCTTTAGGAGCCTATAATTTTTTATAGGATCTTCAGTTCTTCCTTTAAAAACACAGCGTAGGTATTGGTGAAAGGATTTGGACACTGCCGGCAGCACCTTTTTTTAGGACTTCCGACAAGCCATGTGAGCTCTTGAAGTTGGTGATCTCACACAGAAGGCAAGGATAGCACAGTCCCCTCACATACCTGTCACAGATGAAATCAACATAAAAAGTGCCTGATGTATTAAAGGAACTGGATTGAATGTTAAGACATTATCCTCATGATCATGATAATCGTTGCCAACATCATAGCATTAAGTTTGGGTCTTGATTAAAACACAATTGCCCTGGGATAAATAACACTTGATATTGTCCTCCAACATCAGCCTGGTAAATTAGAAAGACTGCTAGACCGGGTTACAGTCTCAATCCAATTACTAACTCATTACCAATTTATGAAATGCGGAAGCCCAGATGGCCTTTCAGGTCTTCCTGAGCTTTAGCATCCACCAAGTCCATGTTATAGACACTGGTTCTCAAAGTATCTTCTGGAGGCCAGCAGCCTCAACCCTGATGGAGAACTTATGGGATTTAACTATATCAATCAATCAAGTTTTGATCTTCCTTTAAGAAGACTTAGAAAGAGGGGGAACATTGCATCCTTGTACTTGGGCTCTAAGTGGAGAAAGAAAGATCACAGATTAGAGAGATCAAAGGTACTGAAAGAAACCTTAAATGAAAATCACGTCAGGCATCTTATTCTAAGAAGGTTCTCAGCCTAGTTCATCCCCATTCAGTCTCTTATTGCAAAGTTAGGATGAAATCCCACGATACAAACTGTCCATGTTCCATCAAGAAAACTGAGGTCTGGAAAAGATTGTTCCTAAAAGTCAGAGAACCTACTGTTGTCAGAGCCTGAATTTCTCCCAGGATTTGTACCGAGAGTGGTTTTTCTCTCAGCACTGTCAAACCTGTAATGCTGGAATCCTCGGAGAGCCACATGGAATTCCTGAAGTTTCTTTTACTGTCAGGTTCTGAGCAAGATTCTATTAGGAACACCTGTTTCCCAAACTTGATCCGGGACTGTATTCCCTTTTGATTTTCTTGAGAGAAACGGTTTGTTTATAAACCAAGAAAAGGTTCATCACATTTCCAGAAGAAGAAACAGGCTTGGTACAGAAGTAACAGAAATCCCCAACACAGAGGAGCCTATGGCTTCTTTCCTAAAACCTAACATTTTATACTGTCACTGCTGAAGAGAGGAATGAGTACAACCAAGAAACGATGGAAAGAAATACAAATTCATAAGGATTAAAACACAGAATAGTATCAAAAATCAACAACACAATGATGCAATTAACACATGCATGTCTATATTAACATTAAGTACCACACTTTAAATATTCATGGTTCAATTCTCCAATCAAAGCCAACAAGTTGTCTGATTGAAAAGATCAAGAAACAAATTCAATCTAGCTGTTGTCTACATAAACACACTCTAGCCTTAAAGATAGGCACCACCTTAAAGCAAAAGGATGGAAAAAAGTACTTCGATCAAATGGAACCAGGAAGCGAACAGGTGTAACTGTCCTACTATCTGATAAGAGTATTTTATCCCTCTGATTAAAAAATTAACTAAAACTAACCAGAAAAGATGTAGAAAGACACTCCATCCTAATAAAGGGAATAAACATGGCTATCTATACTAAACAGAACAGACATGCATCAAACTCTATTGCTCCCAATTTCTAATTTAAAAAAAGTCTCTGGACTTAAAAGTACAGAGAACACCAGCCCATTAATAGCAGCTGATTTCAATCCCCTACTCTCTCCAACAGACAGGTCCATCTTGACAAAAATAAAGAGAAGAATATCAGGATTAATTAGCATCATATATCAACCGGACCTAACAGATACCTGTAGACTGTTTCCACCCAGACACTAGAGAACACATACTCTCCTAAGCAGCAAGTGGAAGCTTTTCAGAACAGACCATATGCTGCGACACAAAGCAAATCTTTACAAATTCAAAGGGATTGAAATAACTACTTGTATTTTATTCTATCTGACCACATTGCAAGAAAACTCACAATTGACAGCAAACAAGTTTCTAGTAAATACATAAACTCAGAGATATAACAACTTACTACTGAATAATGACTGTGTCAAAGAATAAATCAAGAAAGAAATAAAAAGTTTCCTAAATCAAAGTGAAAATACAACACAGTAAAGACCTGTGGGAACATTGAAAGCAGTCTTATGAAGAACATGTACTTCTCGAAGTGTTTATAATTTTAAAAAATCAGAAAAAAATAAATGACTAAATAATACAATTGAAACAATATGGAACTGGCACAAAAACAGACATGTACACCAATGGAACAAAATCAAAGACTCAAACATAATATCAGCATTTTATGTTTGACAAAGATGTCAAAACTTTAAAGAAAATGAAGCAACTTCAACAAATGATGCTGAGAAAACTCTCCTGCAAAAGAATAAAATTAGATCTGTAACACTTTGCACAAACCCCCCCCCAAAAAAAAAAAACCCAACATCCAAATGGATCAAAGACGTGAAACACTGGCACTGCTAGATGAAAACACAAGCAGTTCCCTGCATTCTAGAGGGGGAGAATTGGCCTTTCTGAATCGGAATCTATCTGCCCAAGAACGACAACCAACAACTGACAACTGGGCCTCCACAAAACTAAAGAGCTACTGCACAGCTGAAGAAACAGTGAGGCAAAGAGGAAGCCCACAGAATGGAGGAGAATCCTTAGCAGCTATCCATCTGACGGAGGACTAATATCCAGAATATACAAATAAGTCAAAAACAAATCATCAAAAATAAAAATAAAATAAAAACTGGAATGAGGCCTGAAAAGAAAATTCTCAAAAGAAGAAAAAAAATGGCTAAGAAGCAGCTTTAAAAAAATGTTCATCATCCCTAGCAACTATAGAAACGTGACTCACAACAACTTTGGGATTTTTGTCTCACCCTAGTCAGAATGCCAAAGATCAATAAAACACCCAACAGCAAATGTTAGAGGAGGTGTAGGGAAAAGAGAACTTTAATAACCTGTTGGTGGAATTGTAAACGGTTGTGGCCACCATGGAAAACAGCATGAAGAATTCTCAGAAAGCTAAAAATACATCTACCATATGACCCAGTTATGCCATTCCTTAGCCTATGCCTAAAGAAGGCCACATCCTCCTCCACAGGTATCCATGTTCATTGCTGCTCTATTAACAGTAGCTAGGAAAAGGAAACAACATAAATGTGTTTTATTCAACAAACGGATAAGGAAAACATGGTAGATCAATACACTATAAAATACTATTTAGCTATAAAGAAAAATTAAATCATATTGAGTGCGTTAATCCAGACACCAAAAGTCCAATGGTACATGTTTTCTCTTACTGGAGGCTGCTAGCTCTTCTTCAGATCTGCGTATATTTCCTGGAGTGCCTGCAGAAGCTAGGAAAGTAAAATATGACCACTGCTGTGGGAGGGGTGTGGGGAGCCATCGGGGGCTAGCAGGCTACAAAGCAATCTGCTCAGGAAAAGAGGGGCGGAGACTCTAATTAGAAAGGTAAGAGGAAAATAAATATAGGAGGGAAGAGAGTCAAACCGCAATAAGGATGTCTGAGAAGTCATAAGCAATGATACTATTAACCATCTACCTAAAATAAACACCTAGTTCACACGAATCCATGTATAAATGTACATATGCTGATTAAATGAAATTTTCTCATCTGCACTGTGAAGAACCAAAGACTATCTATTAAAAACCACACCACCAGGTCTGAGAAGCTGTTGTAATGAGAGCGGCGGGGCTGTGTCCCCGGCACCCCGGCCGCCCACATGGCTAGCTCTAGCTTATGCCCCGAAATAATTACACAGAAACTGTATTCATTTAAACACTGCTTGGCCCATTTCAATCTAGCCTCTTCTCAGCTAACTCTCGCATCTGGACTAGCCCATTTCTAGTGTAGCCCACGAGGTGGCTTACCACGGAGATTCTAGCCTACGTCCATCCTGGGTCGGAGCTTCATTGCGCGTGCCTCAGAGAGCAGAGCTCTCGCATCCGCCCTGGAGATGGGAGCATGGCGTCTCTCTGAGGCGTCTGCCCCCGAGAGGAGAGCTGTCGAGTCTGAGCTCACTTCCTCTTCCTCCCAGCATTCTGTTCTGTTTACTCCTCCCACCTATGTTTTAACCTATGGGGCCAAGCAGTTTCTTTATTGCTTAACCAATGAAATCAACAGATTGATATATGACACTCCCACATCAAGAAGCCTTCTTCTGAGTTATTGGTCAGCACTGACCAAGATGCCACAAATATAAGCCACTACAAAGGCCTTTGCTTGCCCTCCAGAAGTACAGCTAAGTTCCTAGTGCTGAAGAGACCGTGCACTTCAGACAAAATGAATTTGAAAGAAAGCAAAGAGGGGTACATGAGAGGGTTTGGATGGAGGAAAGGGAAGAAGAAAATGATATAATTATAATCTCAATAATAAAAGAAACAATGTTTAAAATGAATTGTATACATGTTTATGATTTTCAAAGAATAAATATTAAGAAATTCAAAGTAACTGCTATTATCCTGCAGAAATGTAATGGATTTGGGGGAAAAGGGAGGTGGGGGGCGCTGGGAGGAGTGGAGGGAAGGGAAACTGTAGTTATGATGTAACATATGAAAAAATAAAAAGAATATATAAGTCTAGAAAACATAGATGGTACATATATGCAAATATTTCATAAATATTGTGATGGAACTGTAAAGATACTCCATGTTTCATGTACATATACATATATGTAAGTAACACATACAGGAGAGAGAGGGAAGAGGGGAAGGCAGAAGTAAGAAAGAGAGGAGAAAGAAAGGAGGAACGGAAAGGGAGAGAGAGAGAGAGAGAGAGAGAGAGAGAGAGAGAGAGAGAGAGAGACCTGGCCCATGCATATGCCCATTTGACTAGCATGGTGTCTAGCTGGTGCCGGATAAACCTACAGTTGGCTTAGGTCTTGATAGAGTGGTCTGGCAATAAACCACCTGACCCTCCAGAAGTATCCTTCTCTCTGCTCTATCCTTAAGTCTTCCCCAGCGTTCCGTCTACAAAGACAGCACCAATGGGCACACTCAACTTCTAAGAACCATTTTCAAAAATTCAACAATAAATTAAATATTAATGAAACATTCATAATATACCACCATTTCAAATATATGTGTATTTTCTATTTCCATCCATTTGCATGCAAAATTTGAGAAGTCATTGTTTTTTACTGCTGAGTAGTACTCTAATGTGTATATATTCCACACTTTCTTCATCCATTCTTCCATTGAAGGACATCTAGGTTGTTTCCAAGTTCTGGCTATTACAAATAATGCTGCTATGAACATAGTTGAACAAATGCCCCTGTCATATGATCGGGCATCTCTTGGGTATACTCCCAAGAGTGATTATTATATGGCGAGGAGATGTTTTTTTTGGTGCCAATCTATTCGGTGTTCTGTATGCTTCTTGAACCTTCATAGGAATATCTTTCTTTAGATTGGGAAAGTTTTCTTCTATAATTTTATTAAATATATTTTCTGGACCATTGAGCTGTACTTCTTCTCCTTCTTCTATCCCAATTATTCTCAAATATATGTGTATATATATATACACTCAAAAACAAGGGCCATGAGAATCGCCTGGAGGGTGTGGTAAAACACAGACTGCACTCCACCCTGTCTCACTCCCAGTCCCTGATGCATCAGACCTGGATCAGAGCCCAAGAAGTGATATTTTCAACAAGTTCCCACGTGCCCTCCACACCACCTATAATCTCCATAATAATTCTGGGAAGACAGGTTATTCATTCTTTGTTCAAGAGTTCATTAACCTGCCCAAGATCTCATAACTGGCAAAAGATAGATGCCAACACCAAACCTAGCTGTTGTGACTTAATTATCATAGTCTGTCCATTGTATCATGTCACCGCTTCTCTAAGTGAGCATTTGACGTCATTGAGGAAAACTTCAAATCAGACCTGAGAACTACACCCTGAGGGCAGAGCAGTTTGGCCATCAGAAGAAACCTCCCCTTGACGTTTCTCCAGTCACACAGGTTTTCAGGAATGGCAATTCTGATGATGCTGGGGCAGAGAGAGAAACAGTAAAAGCCCACGTGCTCGCAATCAATGGCCTGGATGACCATGCCTGGGGTGTAGGTTCAAGAGCCTTATCCTCTAACCCACTTGCAGCTAAGAATTCCTTTATGGCCTTTGCTAAAATGTCAGCCTTGATTGACATAGCTTGCACTGTGCCCTTTAAGCACACTGAAGAGCTGCGAAATAGGTTACAACTGACTACAAAGATATAAAGAATCTCCCCTTCTGCACAGCTCAACGAGGCCCACACCCTACCTGGAAGGACCACAGCTTTGCCAAGAGAAGGAATGCTGGGAGTCCACCAGGTAACTGACCGTCGATCTGGCTAGGATGCATGGTTAAAGTCTGTACTATCCTTATGGAGGCTCCGTATGAAACCCAGGAATGTGGCCTCTGGACACTGCTTAAAAAATTCTGTTCATTGTTTTTTCCATGTAACTGAGGTCTAATTGAACATCACGGAGGAGGCCCAAGTCCTTTGCTTTGTAAGGAGTCTACAGCTGTGAGAGATACACACTTATTCTGGTATACCTGCTATTCTTGCTGCCCCTCCTAATTTGATAATTAGTAACCCCTCTCTCACATTCCTTCATATTTATTCACTCTCTCAGTTTTTCTGTTCTCTCTTTCTCCATGCTCTTGCGCCCTCCCTACTATCCTTTCTATCACACACACACACACACACACACACACACACAGAGATACACACACACACACTACAGTTTTAAAATATAGTGCTGCCAGCAAATCTTAATGCCACTACGATGTTGGAGAGTAAAGAATTACCAACTCTTTAATAAATCTACCCATTTTGTATGTAAAGTCGCTGTTTCTTCTGAGATGATTGATGGTGATATTAACAAAATACAGGATGGTGGAATGAGTTCAATAATTTTATTGATAAATGAAATTCTACTGAGTTTGGCATTTTGCACTTGCAAAATGTGATGTGAACAGTGCAAATACGGCCCCTAGTGCCCCTGTGAAGATGAGGTATATCAGCCCAGTGCCCCTTACACCCTTTTCTTTGGAAGTATTATTGTCCTCCCTTTCTCTCTTTTTGCTCCTGGACAAACAACATTATGGCAAGAAAATGGAGATAAAAATAAGCTTAGCAAAAATGGCCAACAAGCTAGCTGACGCAATGAATCAAAATTGTTTTCATCAGCTACTGCTCCTTGATTTTTATGTAATCAAATAACAAAACGATTCCCTTCAAAATGCAAAAACTTAAGTCATAAAACCCAAAGCAATAATATTCAGTGGAACAAATAGGATGGACTATTTCCACATTTACAGCCAGCACTAAGGGGAAGCACATCAGGCTTGAGTACAAAGCAAATTACAGAGCAGAGGAAATCTGTAAAATAAAATCAGATTTAAGGGGAGTCAACATCCTCCTACCTCCTCTAATGAGGAGTTTGAAAATAATCAAAGTTAGCATGATGGCATGGATATTGGTTTGAGCTAACCCTACCAAATTATAAAAATTGCAAAAGAAAGTAATTGAAGAATTCATAACGAGATTTGCTTGGCAATGCTCAAAACCCAAAGCAAAGTAATTTAATAAGGGAGACTCAGAGGGGGCTTCCCTTGATCTTTGGACTGTATTATCCCAAACCAATCACCATCAAACAGAATTAAGCAGTAAGGGGTCATACAGGGGCCAAATCAGCCAGTTGTATGTTAAACAGCTTCAGAGAGAGAGAGCAAGCTTCACTAGGTCCAGGGCAGAGGACTTTGGCCCTCTCTTGACCATCACAGCCCTCCTTGCTATCCTTCTGTTGGTACCCCAGCTACCCTGCTCATTCACGCGGAAGACAGAAATGTCCGTGACTGTGCCTACGCACTTCCGCTTCTCACTCACAGAACATTTAGTTTGTGTGCTTTTTAAAAGCATGCGTAATTTCAAAAGTTCCTGTGCTATTTCTGTTCCACCTTCCCTTAGGTCATTCCTGGGGACAGACAACAGCATAAAAAGGAGCCTCACTGGAGAGCAGCTGAATCCTGAGGTCTGTGCCAGACAGGGCACTGGGGAGTGGATGATATCTCAAGAGGCTCTGCTCTTGGGCGCACAGTGCAGTAAGAGGGAGGGGCTGGAAGAGTGGGTGCTTCCACTAAAGCTTGGGAGGCAGCCAGCCCTCAGCCTGGCAGTCAAAAAAAAAAAAAAAAAAAAAAAAAAAAAAAAGCATTCACCACAGTGTTAGGTTCTTTGGGAAGCGGACCACTCGGACTCTGGTAACAAGAGTCGTGTCAGTGGCAGGCAGAAACTGAGCCATTGTTCTGACTACACTTCTAAGAGTCTCAGGCTGAGGGTGTGGGACTAAAGTAGAACTAAGTTTAAGCACTGGGTGGGTTACAGACTCAGCCTGTCAGGAAGTCCCTGGAGAGCCACCTCACTTCCTGTCCATTCTAGGCCTCTCTAATGTTAGTCAGAGGACGAACGAATCTCCATGTTGTCCCAACATGGCCTGGGGACCCAAGGAAGGACAGGAAGTCACTGACTAAAATAGGAAGGAGACAATAATATCTGGTTCCAAATCAAACCTATACCTTCCATTTGGCCTTACATCGATTCTTGGTATTAGTCTGAATGCATAATATCCACTTTCACATATTAATTAATCTCACCACTAGGAAACGAGTCAACTAATAAATAAATGGACAAAGATACCAAACACTTTAAACAGTATCACAGAATATGTATCTGGAGAAGAGGCTTCATGCTGGCTCTTTTTAATGTTAATTTGATACAAAGTAGATTTATCTGGGAAGTATAACTCTCTTAATCAAGAAAATGCATATATAGGATTGACAAGTCTTTAGAGCATTTTCTTGATGGATGATTGATGTGGAAGGGGCCAGTCCATTGTGGGCAGTAACACTTCTGGGCTAAGAAAAGAGGCAAAGAAAGCCATGAGGTAAACAGCACTCTTCCTTGGCCTCGGGATCAGATCCTACCTCCAGGTTCCTGCCCCAACTTCCCTCAGTGATGAACTATTACCTGGAATTGTAAACCAAAATAAACCATTGTGTCCATAAGTTGCTTCTGGTCATGGTGTTTTATCACGACAACAGAAGCGCCAACTAAGACAGGCTTGTATGTGCATCCCGTGTATCGTTTGTCATCCTTGAAGAACTGTAGACTTTTAACCATCATCTCGGGAAATGACCTCCAATGAGCACCCAGTTTGTGCACCACAGTTTATGATGGCAATGCCTAATCTTGTCCAGGGAGGTAAATGTATGTAACAGAAAATGGTTTTAATAACAGTGCGGTTCCAAGAACAATGAATAAAATCAGGGGAAAACACATGAACACATGCATACGTATGAACGTACACAAAGACAAAAAGATTACAAACAGTGAGGTGACTCAGGGGATCAAGGAGCTTGCTGCCAAGCCTAAGCATCTGAATTTCATTCCCCAGGACCAACATGGTTGAAGGAGAGAACAGATTTCTGCAAGTTGTCCTCTGACCTCCACGTGACATCTGTATACACATACAGACACTCCGGAATAAATAAAATGTGATAAAAAGTAAAAAATTATTTTCTCTAAATATAAATCACAAGGATCTAATGGGAAAGAAGATAATGAAATCTGAATTTTTTTAGGGGATGCTCTGCTCTTGTTCCTGTTTTTTGTTTGTTTGTTTGTTTGTTTGTTTGTTTTTTTGTGACAGAGTCCCACAGTGCAGCCCAGGCTGGCCTGGGACTCACAAATTCTGTTGCTCCAACCCTCAGAGTGCTGCCATTCCAAATCTGAGGGGACTTACACACTTATGAATTTTTAAAAAAATTCCCTCAAATAAGATTGTCTATAATTCACTCAACCTCTGCTTTTGGCAACACTCAGCATTATTTTTGCTAAGACATTTTAAACATTCATACCTTTTTTCTATACTATGACTTTGCTTTTGAAAATTAGACCTACAGAAATAAATCTAGTAACTGTTAAAAAAAACATTACGCATGAAAATGTTCCTTACAATATTTATATGTGCAAAAAAGTAGAGTTTATTCAAATGAGAACCAAAAAGGGAAATTTTAGGTAAATTTCCTTATACCTAATTAACAAAGTGTTAGACACTACGTGACTAAGCTTTACAACAATAAATAAAAAATACATTTTATAACATAATAAATATGTAAATATTTAGTAGAAATATACAAAAGATTAAAATAAAAATTCCTGGATTCAGATTTCAGTAGTGCTAAAAAGTGCTTGTTTTAGTTTTATTTTTTGGCTCAGTTTAACTTTTCAAAAATTTATTTTATTATTTGTGCATGTGTGATGTGTGAGTCTGGGCAGCACACGGGTGAGGGCATATGCACAGAAAACAATGCTCAGAACTCATCTCTCCTTTCTGCACAGTCTGCGGAGATCTAACCCAAGTCTTTAAGCTGGCACACCAAGTGATTTTTATCTGCGAGCCATCTCACTGGCCTTAGCATTTTCTTTCTTCCTTCCTTCCTTCCTTCCTTCCTTCCTTCCTTCCTTCCTTCCTTCCTTCCTTCTTTCCTTCTTTTCTTCATTTTATTTTTAGCATTTTT
>NC_022013.1:57074052-57120791 GCF_000317375.1 Microtus ochrogaster
GATCAGGGAAATGCAAATCAAGACAACTTTAAGATAGCATTTTTCTTAATGGTTAAATGCTATATGTGAATTATAAGCATAAGCGTCTGTTGTGTGTATGTACAAATCTATATATTTTGTTATTAAAATCACTTATTTTAATACAGCCACAGACTGGGGATGACTGTGCATGTGGAGTTTGGGTGCACCACACAGTTAAAGCTGAGAAAGGGGGCTCAGGAACCTTTAGTTGCCGAGGCCTCTAGAACTTGGGAGACTGAAGCCTAAGAGCAGGAGAAGGGGTTCAGAAGACAGCAGTTGTGAAGCAGGGAAAAGATCATCACCTTCATCCGCCTACAAGAGAACTGGACGTTTAGTGAAGATACAAATGGGCATTGTTCCCCCCCCGAGTTCAGCTTCCTTTTCTGCCTCTCTGAATTCCATTATCTTTCTGCGTGTTTAATTTCCTGCTTGACAGTTTTTCCTTGCGGTCTTATACTTTTCTCTACAAAACAGAAAAGCACAGAGACATGTGGACTGCAAAATGTGTGTGCCCAATAAAACTATTCCAGGATGACTCCAGCCTAACTTGCTCAGTAATGAAATCCCTGTTCTGTGCCCATGGTCTTTCCAAAACCAAAACACAGCCATTAGTTTCTGTCCACTGAATTCAGCAGGGACACTTGGACATTAAATTTAGTGTGAAACCTCACCTCTTCATCTAAAAATGATTAATGTGCTATTTTTATTTTGAAACTTTAATTGATGCATAACAACAGTATACACATGGAATGAGGTACCAGATCATGCATAATACCTGTACATGCTACATAATGTTCAAATCAAGTTAAACATGCTTACCACCTTAAATATTCATCATTTTTTCATGACAATACTTCCTAACTCCTCCCTTCTACCTTTTAAAAAATGCACAGTACATTATTGCAATCTACCGATACTTCATATTTTGAACTTAATGAGAATTTAAAAAAACATATAAAATTTAAAAACTTGTAGGGAGTACTTAAAGTAAGCAGATTTATTGCTCATATTAGGAAAGAAAACATATAAAATTAATGATCTACAGTCCAATATTAAGAAACTATATGAGTACAGAGAAAAATCGTAACTAAAAATCAACAGAAGAAAAATGGTTTTAAGAAAAGCTAAAGTTAAAACGGAAACAACAAAGAAGATCAATGAGGGGAAATTTAGCTAATTTTGGTTTTCAGAGCAAAACATATTCAGGACTCAGTATTATAAGGAGATATATTTTTATCTAATTTGTCCATTATCACAATCTCAACAATTTTTTGAAGAAATTGACAAGATAATTCTAAGATTTAAATAAAAGTAAAGAGTTCCGAGGTTCAGAAACAATTTTATGTGAGAAGATGAAAATATTCATGCTTCTAGCTTATAGAATTACAGTATCATTTTTGTACTGGTATTAGAGCCAACTGGTCAAGAGCAGACATAGAGAATCAGGTAACAGAGCAACATGAGTCTTGCCTCTGATTATCAAGAGATCTCATCTATGTGTTGGGCTGACAAGGATTATTATTATTTTTAGCAAATTACACCTATTTAAGTAAACATATTATAGACAATAGATAAATCTGAACAGCTATTTCATTCCAAATAAAACATACGTTAATACTAAGTATTAAAAGTTCTAGAAGAAACTTTGAATGTTAGATTGGGTGATAGATTTTAGGCAGGACACAAGTATTAACCATAAAAAATTAAAAACTTATATATAGTATTTTATCAAAATTAAAATTTCCTGCTTCTCAAAAGATACCATTAAGAAAATGAATGGGCCAGTTATACTCTGGAAATTATATTTGTAGCACTTATGTTTCACTGAGGACTTATAGTCTGAATATATTAAAAATTCATATAAATCAGCATTGAAAAGATGAAAAGCCCAATAAAATTTACCAAAAGGCTTGAGCTCACACTTCTGAAGAAGATGTATGCCTGTCCAATAAGCACATGAACACCTAGTTAACATCAGTAGCCACCAACTTAAAACACCTAATGAGACAGTTCTTCACACCCACTGAACTGACCATAATTTAGCCAAAAAGTTAAAATCGGCTGTAACTTCAAAGCCAGTCACAAAGACTAGGAACACTAATATTGGTTGGACTGTCTAGAAACCTGAGCTTACATAAGCAGTGTGTTGCCCATGAGTGTGTGAAACAGCATTAACACCAGACAGGCATTTCTACACAATAACAGACCCACCCACACCAACTCCATGACCATGCAGATCCACCACTATGTATCCAGTGAAGAAAAATGGAAACACAACTCCACATAAGACTTCTGAAAAAATGTATATTGCCCTATTAAAAACAGCCCTCAACTGTCAACACCAGTAATGTGCTCCAGGCAGAGTGGATAAATGAGATGAGAATTATTCTTCAAAAGGAATACTGTTCTAAACACCAAAAACAAAAGGAAGAACAGTTACAAAAGTGATCATCACAGTGTCATAGGCCGGTCTTACAGAACTCTGTTGGGTGACAGAAGGTGAGTACGAGTATTTATATTCTGAATCCATTTCTAGGAACCACGAGAAAGGTAAATGTAATCCTGCAAACTCTGTGTAGAGAACATGACTAAAGAACATTTGTAGGTGATGGAAATGTATATTTTGCCCAAACTCCTGAGGTAAACAACATATGTATGCATCTTATCCTATGTATGCCAGTCGTTCCTCATGAAAGCCTGAGGGGTGCTTGCCTTTGCTTAATTTTCTCTTCCGAAATTTCGTCTTCCTATGGCAGATGCTAAGACAAGGTCCTGACATCTACAATGCCTGGGGCTACAATCCTCACTGGTTTCCTTCAGCTGTACACATTGGTAAATCCATATCGCAGCTGGGCAGATGTTCCGGAAGTCTCACCGATGATTCGACAAGGTGAATCCAATTGCTCAGAGCCACAGATTAAATGACATGCAGTTTATACTCACATGTAGAACTCCTAGGCAAAACCCACTCACACTGCCTTTCTATAATGAGCGAACAAGGGAATAAATGAATAAATGAATGAGTAAAGAGACCATTCAACCTGTAAAGTGGATAAAGTGCTGCAAAGCAGACACAAAAGGTATAGAAAAGAAAAACTGATTATCCAGTGTGAGTGGGTTAGAAGGAAGGATGCTCAGAGAACTGCACCAGACTGGCTTGGAAGCAAACGGAGGACATAATTTCGGTCCTAAAGCATGCAGTTAGGTATCAGAAGTTATTGCTTTCTGTTGGGCTTGCCAGCCCTCTTCTTATTATCTATGCCTGGTCTTTTAATCAAGGATCCCCAAAAGCACAAGAAGTACCCCTTGGGGAAAGCATCTCTCTCTTCTCAGTAGGAAATTCCATTATGACACAAAACCAGGATGCTACCACATACACAAGCCATCTCCATTACCTAGTCCTGCCACAGGTGGGTGCTATGGAGTTCTAAAGTTTCTAGTCTTCTGATAGAATGCTGCAGTGTTTCTGGGGACCACTTCCCCATCCCCTCATAGAACTGATCACTGACACTGCAAAGAGTGCACAGAGTAAGAGCAACCCTCATCATAGAGCAGAAAGGAAGAGAACAGGTACCACTGCAGGCAGGCACTGAGAGGTGGTACCCAGTCAAGCATTAGCTAGGTGGAGAAGTAAGATGTGTGTTCTATTCTCCGTGTGTGTGTGTGTGTGTGTGTGTGTGTGTGTGTGTGTGTGTGCGCGCGCATGCGTGTGTTTACTTCGTGACATCAGAGATATGCACCAAGAGGGCAAGAAACACTTTCTGTGAAGACTGTGGCCTCAAAAGCTACTTCCCTCCCTGAAAAATTACTGTCTCTAGCCACAAGATCCAAGACAAGCTATTCATTTATTTATTCAAAGAACTCAATGAGCTGTAAAGATTGACATTTAAACTATCAACACTATATTCCATGTGACAATGTTATTAAATATTAGATCTGATTTATGGAAAGGATTAGTCGTTTGGCAATCCAGATCAGCATGGCACTGCCCAGACACTGGGTTATGTTGGATGTCACTTGCTCGAGCTGATTGAACTAAAGAAAAAATATATATTCCCGCCAGCAACATTAAAGTCTAGCTTCATGAGACATAGCTATTATCATATAAATTTGAACCACTTGGAAGCTCAATTCTGCATTTCGTAATCCCTCTGATTGATAATTTTTAATAGTTTAAGAGTCAAAAAATAAGACCACACATCTAAATAACCTTTGCTATGACACATGGAAGGATGGATAAGATTGAAAATGGAAGCTAGGCATAAAGCTTGCTAGTGTGGCATGCAAGTGGAAAGGAATTGAAAGTACTGTACGTGAAGTGCAAACACATTAAGGGAATGGAATGGAGGGCTAGCCTGGGCGAACAGGCAACATTGGCTTAGTGACTGCTCCACTCTTGTCTGTGTGACGTTGGGCAGTCACCCTTTCTTAGGTTAAAGTCCCATTTTTACATTTTGGAGACAGTGAAAGTCAATTAGCCTATTTAGGATGTAAACAACAGTGTGTGTAAGTCATTTGGCACCGTGCCTGGTGCTCAGAGAGTGTGCAAGGGATGCCAAGGTGAGATTATACCAGGCTAGCACAAAATTTGGTTATAGTATAGTGAGGGAGAAGTTCTTATATCACCTGAGATGGACCGAAAAGAACAACAACAAAAAAAAAGCACACAGTGAACAAGTTACTAGAAGGTGCAAAGGCAAAGGCAGAGCCAGCCACTAGAGGTACCCAGGAGACCCTGAATGGTGCAGAGCTAGATGAGGAACTATGAGATGTGGCTGTAAACAGCACAATGGTGTAAAACTAAATTATGAACTAGCCAAAGGGTTTGTGAACTACTACATGGTATAGGGTTGTGCTGGATAGTTTTATGTCAACTGGATGCAAGTTAAAGTCATCTAAGATGAGGGAACCTCAATTAAGAAATTGCTTCCATAGATGGGGCCGTAAGCAAACCTATAAGGCATTTTCTTAACTAGTGATTGATGGGGGGGGGCATCCTATTGAAATGGTACCATCCCTGGGCTGGTGGTCTTGGGTTCTATAAGAAAACAGGCTGAGTAAGGCATGAGGAGCATGCCAGTAAAGAGAACCCCTCCACAGCCTCTGTATTGGTTCCTGCCTCCAGTTTCCTGCCCTATTTGAGTTCCTGTTCTGGCTTCCTTCAGCGATGGACTACAATGTAGAAGTGAAGTCAAATAATCCCATTCCTCCCCAGGTGAATTTTTGTCATTGCAGCAACAGAAGCCCTAATTTAGACAAGGGTTAAAACATGAATTGCTGAGTAGTGCACAGAGGATGAATTGCTGAAGGCACCAATGAGCTTTTGGGTGGTGCAGCACAGATGATGAGCCACTCGAGGAACTTATGAGCTCTCCAATGGTGTAGAGATAGATTACAGCACTTTCTAGGCCCCCATAAACTTCCAGATCATGCAGAATATGGATGATGAGTAACTAGCAGTGCCTATGAACAACTGAATGATACACAGCTCTGCTTGAGCCAACAGCCAGGAATTTCTTTGGTAAAGTAATGGATAATAATTATTTTAGGCTTTAAAAGCCATATGGTCTCTATCAACTCTGCTCAATTAGCAAGATATAAGACAGAAATGGAATGTAAATGAATGGGTGGAGACATCTTCTAGTAACATTTTATTTACAAAAATATATATTTGGATTATAACCATATGGCATGGATTTGCCAATCTTTGATGAGTCTTTATGGTTTCTTACATTTTTTCTTTAGTTTTGAGAATTTCATATATGTGTATGATGAAATATGATCATAATAATATAGCCACATTTCCTCCTTCCAACTCCCTGTATTCTCCATAACATGCCTCCCTCCCAACTTCATGTATCTTCTTTTTTCACAACCCACTAGGTAAATCCATGGATATGGAGCATTCCCTGGAGCATGGGAAATCTACTAGAGGCTACATCCTCAATAAATAGTGATCCTTTTTCCCCCAGCAACTATCCATTGCCAATAGGTTCTTAGTCAAGGGCTTTGTTTTGGAGACCATCTGCCCACCTACACTGGAATTGTCATCAGCTTGATAGATCTTGTGATGATTGAAATAGTCTAGAACTATTGCCCCTGTCTAGAACACAACACTTCCCAGCACCTTGCCCTAACCCTCCAGTCTTTGTGAGGACTCTACTGTCATCTTCCCTGATCCTTGGTGGTGGTGAGGGGGGGTGGTTATGGGCAAATTAACTGTGAGGTGGAATGCTGGGTGCAGAAGGGCTTTTATGCAGGGAAGAGTGGGTGACTTTGGTAGGAATCAGGAGGTAAAAAAATAGGCATAATTCAAAGGAAGGAGATGTGAAAAGCCACATAGAAGTCTACTATCATGCATCCCAAATCAAAGAAAAAATAAGTCAGATGAATAGTAGAACAATAAACAGAACAATGTGAAAAGAAGAAAGAGGGAAGAATAATGCAGGCTAAAGGATTAAGCATGGATGGTACAGTGGGATAGGGGAGGGGAGGGCATGGCAAATGGATGAGCCAAAACTAAGGATGTGTGGGGGAAAAAAAAACTTAAGGAAATGAACTAATTAGTAAACTAATTTCAAAATACAACCTAAAAAAGAATTTCAACAAAATTACCCTGCATGTGCAGATAATGGCGACCACTTAGTCTTCCATTGGTCTGCTAAGAATGTGTGGTTGAGAAGAGTGAAGACTGCCTCACCCCCTCTCCCTGCCACACATCCTTCAGGACCAGAGGACTCCCTTCCAGGAGAAGGCTATCAAGACATAAGCCAAAATTGAACCATGTTTTCCCTGCTCTTTCATCGGAGAAATCTAGGGCTTATAACCTGCCAACAGAGAGTAGGCACTGTGGGCTTAATTCATCTGCCACTGCTCCTGCAGACAGCAAACAAATGACTCATTCAGGAAGAGGGCCATTTTATTGAGATGACTGGCAGTTTTGCAAAATATAAGCATTGTAGTCTTTTCATAAATAAAAATATTCCTTCTCTTTCTGAATGGTTCCTTGCTGTCTTACTTGCAGCCCAGAACAGCCTGTGTTCTTCCTTGTCTGAGCAGTATTGGGCACGAAGCAATAGAACTCAGTTGCAGGGCAACCAGGACATAACTTTTCCAGCTCTGCTACTGTAGAAAAGGGATTTCTTCTTTCTAAGCAATATCCTAGGCAAGCTGGTTTCAGGCCATTAAAAGCTGCAGTACTTCCAAATAAAAAACAATAGCACTTCTCCAGCTTTGCCCAGATACTAAGGTCCTTGACTTTAGTAGCAATTAGATATGGCTCCACTTTTGCACACTGTCTGGAAATGGCGCCAGAGTCACCAAAGAGCAACTGGAAATTAGAAGTGTGATTGTCCTTCTGTGGCTAATGGCATCTCCAGAAAAAGTCCCTTGGAAGGCATCTCTTAGTTAACCTCTGCAGAGCTATCTACAGGTAGGCATCTCTTAGCTTTACAGGGCAGTCTGCAGGGCACAGTAGCAAGCAGGTTCCGAATGGCGTTTGGAGAGGCTGCTCTTCTAAGGGAGGCTGGGCTGCAGCCCATGTCTTCCGACTTGTCAATTCTCCTTACGGAGTTATACTTATGACATTAGGGACACAGTCTGCACTTAGAGCATAACCAGAGGTAGCCTGGTCTGCTGTCGCCTAACGACCCATAAGGTTACCAAATACATCTTCATGCAGGGAGGGATAGCTCCATGGTGCAGAGAGGGAGCTTTTCGGTCCAGACCTTGCACACGAACCAGTGAAGGGGAAAGATCTGGTAGGGAATTGGAGCTCTTTTCCAATTAAAAAAAAAAAAGTAACATTCTTCATTTTCTGGTAATACTAAAAACTCACTTTTATGACCCTGACTATAAAAGCTTGAACATTTATTTGTTCAGTGCTGGCAGACAATCCCCCCCACTTGGAGATTCAAATGCAAGCAGTGTGTGTGGGAGGGGGAGTTGTGACTCTGAAGCCAGATTAGAGTTTATAAAATGATGTCATAGTAGAATAAAGATTCCAAAAGAATGACGATGTTCTGTATCTTGAAACAATGAGCTTGGATAAGGACTCTTTATTTTTATCTTTAACTGTTTGTTTTTATTTTATACTGCTTTACTCATGAGCAAGAACAATGGACTAGGGCTGACTAAGCCCGGGGAGAGGCATCTCCCCAATGACCCATCTCCAGATCTGTCCCCTCCCAGAGGGATTAATGGTATGTATTGGTTGTCCCGACACCGAAGCAGGCATACAGACTAAACAGGAAAGGACGGGCACGTCTGGAGCCAGACTGGACTTGATTTTGTATGGATTTATCTGGATGAGCAGAGAGATGCATAGAATGATATTAATCATGTACCTTGCTTTAGGATATCTGTTCGTGATTCTTTTTGATAACTGAGTCCTTTACTACCTAATATTGTGTGACATGAAAATATAAAAAAAAATAAAACCTCTGCTTATCCAACAGCTAATGGTGACTCTGACTTACTCCAACAGTAACAACTTCTCTCCTTCCTTCTCCCCATGTCTCCCATCGGCAGAATCACCATGGTGACTCTTGTATTTTATCATTACTTTGGATGTGTATCTCAGAGTGCTTTATACATTTTTTTTAAAATGGGGTGATGGTATGTTATTTTCTATTAGTTGACCCAGACGAAATGGCCTATAATGCATTTTTGTTCAATATTACACTGTGAAGATTCATCTATACCTTTCGAGGCAACTGTAGTTCATCCTTTTTATTGCAGATGTTTTTCTTCATGTTATGGGTCCTTTGGATTGTTTCCAGGGTTTGCACCAATGTTACCATGGCCTTTTCTGTCTCGAGGAGTTTGTGGGGATATTAATTTTTGGTCGATACACAGACGTGGAGTTGCTGGACCACAGAATACATGGCATCTCATTCTATAGCAGAATGGCAAACCCTTTTCCAAAGGGGTTGTATTGAGTACAACCCCACCAACAATTAAGCACCTGTTACACTGCATCTTCTCTCCCACCTCTCATTCTGCACCAGGCTAATTGGTGTAAAATGATATATCGTTATGATCTTAATTTGCATTTCATAAAACACTAACGACTTTAAGCATCTCTCCCTGTGATTATTGGCCATATGTGTTGCTTCTCTGGGAAACGCCTGTGTAAGACTTTTGCCCAGTTTTCACTAAATTGATTGGGCTTTCCTTTTTGGTTTGTAGAAGTCCATCATGTATTCTTTTTATACATCATATGTTCTTGATACTCATCATATATGACTACAAGTGTTGTAACTATTCCATCCTTAATGTCTCCTGATAACTAGCTACCTTTTCTTTCTAAGAAGTACTAAATGTAGTGCTATTTTACTGAGTCTTTGTAAGATCGTCTGTGAGAACTGACTCTTCCTGAGATACAGAGGCCAAGAAAAGGAACTCCAAGCTGCTCACTTAGGCCTCATACTCACAAAAAAAGGCAGTTAGTCAACTTTGTATTCATTATCTCCAAATGAAGTCACCTGCCACCACAAACTGGATGTTACGGATATAAGAGAACCTAGGAGCACACAGCTGGAGCATCTAGTATAGTGCAGTAGGAATTAAGAAGGGCTAATCTTGTAAGCATGATAATGGCACAGTTACATAACATTTTATTATTCTGGTTAAATATAAAACTTAAAAAAAATCCACCACATATGTTATAGAATCTTAAGTCCCTGCAAATAGATGTGTAAGAATGTATTCCCAGTTAGGATCCATCACACACTGAGGTCATGAAACAAAAACCACATTCTGCCAGGACATACTAAGCTTCCCACGCAGAGCTGAGACCTCTCCTTTTGGATGTCCTAGGCTTCCCCTGGGATGGGGCTGGAAGGGTTGAGGGTGTGGTGCTAATCTCACGAAGAGTATAACAATGTCAATAAGTGGCCACGGAAATTTGTCCAAGTTCAGTTCACATCCTTGGCACCGTGCAGCGTGGCCAGAAGGTTTCTGAATCACCAAGAAGAGGATTACAGTATTTGTGTGTGTGTGTGTGTGTGTGTGTGTGTGTGTGTGTGTGTGTTGGGGTGATAGCAGAATTTTTCAGGTAGGGAGGGGAGAGAGAGAGAAGGATAAAAAGTAATAGTGAGGCCGCTGGGCAGCAAGACTGTAGTATTGTCCTGGGGCCACTCACAGTTTGTAACTGACCTTAGGGACAGTGGCTGCCCCACGCTAGGATTTTTGGACAGAAGGATGCCAACGGTAACAGCAGCAGTCACAAGACACCTGCATTTATCACACCACTTTTCTTCCAGCAAGCTTTAAAAGTCACAGACTAGCACACGGCAATGAATTTCAGTCCTTAGTCTGGATGCCAAGGAGACAAAGAGTCTGAGTCTAACCATAGCGAGACTCTGTGTCTCCGACCTTCACTGAATGATATAGCAACTCTCGGCGGAAGTCATTGTAGGAACCTGGCTAAACAAAGGAACAATGTCTGACAAACTACTCAAGACAGTAACTGTCCTGGTTAGATTTTATCATTAGCTTGACACAACCTAGTGATACCTGGGGAAAAGGAACCTCTATTAAGGAATTGCCACCAATAGATTGTCCTGTGGCATTGTGCTGTGAGGATATTTTCTTGATTGGCAACTTAAATAGGAGGACCCAGCTCACTGTGGATGCTGCCATCCCTGGGCAGGTGTGTCTGGGTTACATAAGAAAACTGGCTGCGCATGCCAGGGAAGCGAGTCAATAGGCAGCATCGCTTTAGTTTCTGCTTTAGTTCCTGCCTTCTGCTTCCTGCCTGACATCCCCCAAAGACAGACTGTAACCAGGAATCCGGAGATGAAAAACAACAAAAACAGCCCTCCATTTCCAAGCAGCTTTTGGCCATGGTGTTTATAACAACAACAGAAAGCAGAAAGGCAAACCAGAAGATGATAGGCTTTCTCTGACCTTCTACTCTGGCTCTGGCCTCTTCCCTCTCCAGTACAGGCTCCATCGCAGAACCACTGTCCTTCCTACCATCCGCAAAAGACCCCTTCTTCATAGTACAGCCCAAAGATGTTCTCCGATCATCTCTGCCCCATGTGGCCTTCCCTGTGTTAGCATCTCGGGACATGTGCCATGGGTACATCTGTCCCAAAGGTGCTCATTGTTCACTTGAAGCTCTGTTTTCACCAAGTGCTTTCAGCTGTAAGGAGCAGGTTCATGGTGCCACAAGATGAACGGCAAATGTGGAGAGAGGCGCGAGGCTCTGTTTTAACCTCTCTGCCCTCCCCTGACCAACTTTCCCACAGAAACCTAAACAGCATCTACTGCACAGCTCCTCTGCTTCTACAGCTAAGAGTGGGCATCAATTTGAGCAATAACAGGATGGATTGCCTACAAGCAGATGCCTCTGGGAAGATATCTCTGGTCTAATACATGATACAATTCATAGCCTCTCTCCCAGTTCTTGCACCCTGATCCCAGTTGTGCCTACCTTTCTGATGCCTTCTGAAGGACTGGATACACAGTTGTCGGCACCTCCATTCTTGCTTATGGTCCGCCAGAGCTCAGCAAAAGTGCTGTCCTGCTCCAGGGGATTGGTACCCTTGGCTCTGAAGTACTCGTATACAGCAGAATCCCGCACGGTGCCATAAGACATCTCCAGTTGCTTGGACAGGTCCTGAAACGTCCTGAAAGGCAGAGAGAGAGAGTAACACATTGGTACTTGCTGCATATTATACATTGTAAGGATAAAACGGCCTGCAAGCCCCTCCTGAGTTCTAAGTCCTACAATGACCCATTAACCACATTCATCACACCCAGCATCCAAATGTCTCAGCCTGGAGCCCAGCTTCCACATATCACAGCTACGTTTCCTCAGTAAGATGACCGAGCATATAAAACCAGGTATTGTATTGAGATCAAAGGATGAAACAATAAGTAAGAAATAATTCCTGTCATCAGCAAGCTTTGAGTCTAGCTACAGAAATATACATAAAGGCAGGAAATCACAGCATAACAGAGTCAGGGCAGCATAAAACACAAATTACTGGTGTTTCTGCCCTGCACATCAAAAAGCTGAGCGGGCAGGATGGATGATGCAGATGACTAGTCCTGAGTTACTTTGGCACCAACACACACTACAACGCTGAATCAATTAATAGATGTCCTCTCCAAAACTTGCAGATATGCTGGAGTTCCAGCCAATTAATGACACTGAGCACCTAGTAACCAATTTGAGTGGTTCTAGTAAGACACGGGTTAGAAGGCCAGAGTGTCTCAGGAAGTCCCCTTAGCAACCTGGAAACAGACAACTAAACAGGGCTCAGAGAAAAAGGCTTCTTTCTGAAAAGAGAAATGCATATACTTCTCGACTTTCTGCTTTGTATGGTAGCAAAGCCATCCTGAACTGAAAATGCCACTAAGCTGAACATGTGCTTCATACACCTGCCTAACCCTACTGTGTCTATATCACCCATGTTATCATACATGGAATACCGTGAATAAAATATGAAATATCTGCTACTTATTTAATATGTGTATGTGTGTATGCTAGAGCACCCATATATAAACCTGGCAACACAGCACCCTATAGAGGATCAATTTAAATCCACGGGATCACCTGGCCCACTTGGAGATCCAGTCATTGCTGCCACCCAGTTCCACAAGAGAGAATCTTTCCATATATCACTAGCCCAGGAAGAGATCCAAACTCAACATTTAAAATACAGCTTTTAGTGCTTGTTATTTTCACCCCATTAGATCATCAAAGACACTTTAGTTGAGCCACTGCTAAGTCAGGAATCCTCAGCAGGAAGGATGAATTAGTCCAGTACTCTTGTTTGCTATTTGAAAAGTCGTGCCTATCACGGCAGTTAGAATGCCATATACCAGCCCAATTTACAGAATTTTAAAAGTCCCAATGGGAATTCAAGCTTTCTCTCCAAGGTCTGACCAGATCACCTTTTATCTATTTTTCTTCTGAAATTCTCAGTATCTCCTTTATCAACCAATACCAATAACTGTACCTCTTATCAAATCTTTCACCAGATTTGATAAGAGGTACAGTTATTGGTACAGGTTGACCAGGAAGAGTCAACCCAACTGTCTTATTTTGTTTTTCTATGATGCAATACACAACATGACCAAAAGGAGACTGGAAAGGAATGCATTTATATCATCTTACAGCTTAAAAGCTAACATGAAGAGAAGATCAGGAACCTGAAGACAGAAACTGAAGCAGAGACCTTGGGGGCATGTTGCTTACTAGCTTGTACAACCCAGGACCACCTGGCCCTGGGATGGAACCAGCCCTAGTAGATGGAACCCTTCCACATCAAGCATTAATCAAGAAAATCCCCCACTGCCTTCCCTACAAACAATCTGACAGGGGGCACTTTCTTTGTTGAGTGGCTGTCTTCCTAAATCTTCCAAACTTGTGCCAATTTGACAAGACACTTACCAACACACCAACCAATCTTGCTAGGCTGGCTGATCTGTACAATTTCTGTCTTTGGTTCATATCCAGTGATTTTCCCTGTCCCTACTTAGCACCATTACCAACCTGAAAATAAGAGATGCCACCCATAGCTATTAGGCTATGGCTCTTCTTTTTGCTGGGAACCCCTTTATCCCAGTCATGTACCTGTAGACTTCTACAAATCTAGCTGTAAAGTCATCCTTAGCCCAGGACTCCCTATGCTGTCTCCACAGCTTGAAGATTAGCTGCTTGTTTTGTTTTTAGGCCCTACCATCACTAATAAGATGGGCCTGGGCAAGTTTACTGATATCTTTGTGCCTCAGTTTCCAAACCTTAAGATAAGGGCTAGGGGTTGAGCCTGCAGCAGTGGGTTCTTATTGAGGATTAAGGAGGATTTATGCTCAGGACAAAGAGTGGTACCTGATGGGGCCATTGCCTAAGAGCTGGAGGTCATGATTCTGAGTTAGTATTCTATGTATGAGTCCCACCAGAAATAAGGCTTTGGAGGCCTGGAGATGAAGCAGTTCCATCACTACCCCGTGGTCCTGGGCCCAGGGCTGATAGCAGCCTGCACAGCAAGCGCACAAGGGTCTGCATGGTACAGATGCTCTGTTCGGCTGTGGTGGCACACTTTATAGCATTCCCCTGGTCCTGCTATGTGGGCTAGAAACAGAGCTCAGGATTCATCTCAATACATTGCAGATGAAAAGAGACATGAAATAACAAATTTGATGAAGAAATCATTCTAATTATTGTTCATTATTTATATCTAATTGAAGCAAGATGTTCCTTTGCTTGAAGGGCCCCAAGGGTTGTAACTCTGCCATAATTTGCCTATAATAAAAGGAGGGGAAATCGTCTTTCTCCTACATTCTTTTTTAATTTTTCTCATGGTAATACAAACAAACACAGGCTTTGATGAATGGGAAACATCAGGATGAATTACACAGTTGAGTCTAAATACTGAACTACTCTAAATTACTGCAGTTTCTGCAAGTACGGAATGAATGCCTAACTTGCAGGAAGCTCTGATCTCCTGCATTATCCCCACATTGGAAATTGGGATTTCCTCCATCCCGTGTATTTATTTATAATGGTGATCCTGGACAGAGAGGCTCAGGGACCATCAGGGACAACAAGTTGGCAGCCTGAATGTTAATGGCCCTCTCCCTTTCTGGTCCAGCGTAGATTACTGTTTCCCTTCCTCCAGCTTCCCCTTCCTCCTGTGAAGCTTCACCTTCTGACTCACGGCCTGGCCTATCTCTCCCTTCCCACAGCCACAAGCTGGGAAGCAGAGATCTCTCCAATCCCAGATGCACACTCAATCAACAAAGAATTCCAAGCCCACTTCTCTGACTGACACAACACAGTCAATCATCCTGTTCTTGAGGGCCTAAGCCTAAAACGGCTAGCAGAGGTGGGCCCACCTAAGGATACAACAAAACTATCGCCTCCCTGGACAGTTGTCCTCTTGTCAGAGTGCAGAGTTGGGGAAAGGGCATTCGGGGATGGATAATGGAGAGCAAGGACAGCCAGTCAATGTGGCTGCCAAGCCAGCATTGGCAATCAGCAAGAGGCAGATGTTGAGGGCAGATAGGACACCCATCCAAAAAAAAAGTGAAGGAGTTCCACCAGGAGAGAGCTACACTTGCAGCACATACAATTAACCTTTTCCGAAGCCACTCTTTCCGGCAAGAAGTGACTACAAGTGTCCAGGCTCTTACAGTGTAAGACAGATGGAGGGCACGTGCACTCATCACAGGTCAGATTCCTGTCAATCCAGTGTGTACCACACACCGTGCACGATAAAGTCTCTGCACCGGCTATTGCCCCAAGCAGTTGCTACCTGCCTAACAGGTCACGCACAGTGACAACTAAAGCAGGAGATGAATAGTGAGAATCTCCCAGAGGTTAACTACAAAAGGACATACAAGAGCAGCTGGAGAAAAACAACAAACAAACAAACAAACAAAACAGCACTGACCAAACAGTAAATGAGAGTGAAATACAGTACAAATGGGGCATCTTTAACAACTAAGTGGCAAGTAGCCACTAAATTGCATGCCAGACATTCAGAAAGGGTTCCCGAAGGAAGCATTTAGCTGAATTGTGCAGCCTGGATGGAGGCAGTCAAGGAAGAACCAATGAGTAGGTCCCTCTAGGAAGAGAAGTTACGTCTGCTGGTCCTGACAGGTGAGAGAAGGCAGTTCACCTGGCATGCACACTGCAGAGTGATTCTAGCCAGCTAGCAGGGAGCTTTGGCAAGCTGGCGGCTCTGGATGCAGTCCTGTCTCAGAAAAGCCCAGCCATCTGACGCGCCCCATCAGCTATCCATCTGATGGACCCCATCAGCTTTCATGGGGTCTTTGAGGCTGCAGTCTCAGCAGCCCCCCCTTGGCATTTTGAGAAATGGAAATTCTTGATCCTTATCCCAGATCTTACCTTTCAGAAACTCTGGGGCTGCTGCGAAGCAGCTGCGATTTCACAGTTCTTCAAGTGACTCTAATGAATTAAGTTCTAGAAACATAGACCAAAGCAACACGTTTCACAGCTGAGGTCTTAGCTTCCATAGGTCATCTCCGTTTCTCTGGGATGATGAATATGAATGATCTCAGGCATACATCCGGCACAGACGTATGTGCGTGTTCAGACGTACGTGTTTAGTGCGTGTCTACTCTTCTGTTAGACTGCCCACAAGTAGCCCCCGGTGTTTGAACTATTGTGCCCATGTGGCAAAGTTAAACATGGTATGTTGCTACATTTTATGTTCTAAAAGACTGGACCTTAGGCTGGATCTCACAGTGGAGGTAAAGATATACCTCAAGGTCACTTAAGACTTAGCTAGATATCCTGCAGTATATACACCTATTTGTTTATCCTGTCCTTAAGAGAACAATGCAACAATGTAACTTGTCTTGGAATTGTCATGTAATCAGATGACAGAGCCTAAACTGATGCAGAGTTTTAATCTCAAATTATGGACTCTTCCATGCCTCTGATTCAGAGCAGTCGGTAGGGGGTAAGCCTTTGCAGAAAACAGCCAATAGGTCAAGAGTAACCTTGCACAACAAAGACCCACTCATAAGCACTGGAAACAGCTTATAGACATTGCTTGATGACAGCACATTTACAATACTGTTTGTTAGCTGAGTCAGTAAGGGTCAGTGGGCTCAGTTACTTAATCTCTTAGAAAACTCGGTTAAACTTTTCTGTAATGCATCCCTCATTCCTTCCCAGAGCAACGCTGTCCGTGCTGTTCAATAAATGCAAAGCAAAGCCTTTTTTTGGTCACCCAGGCAATCAGGACAAACATAATTCACAGATCAGACATAGACTACAAACTAGCAAATCACTGCAAACTACAGACCAATGGAAGTCACAGGGAGAAACGCAGAGAATTCAAACTTTGGCTAGTTCTCAATCAAGTTAATTGAAGGAGAAGTGCTAAAAATTTCTTTCCTCAATGCATCCCTGACACATTTTGGAGCCTCTGAGGTTACACTTAATGTATTTAACCAATACAGTATAGTAACTAGGATGGTCACACTGTGTGAAGAAAGCATGGATAGGAAGCAAACGTTGGCTTTCAGGATCACATGATCAAAGCCGAGCTCTGCACCTGTCCATTTATGTCCCAAGGAAATCACTCCATACCCCAGTTTATCCCTATCTCCCTACCAAGGAGCAATCCTTCTTATCACCACCATATCAATAGTGCCTAGTCCAGGTATTAGGATACCTAATGGGATGTCTAGGGGATGTCTGAATACAAATGGAGCATGGAGACACCAAAACTCTAACTTGATTTGAGAACAAAATGGCTTCTACTTCAAAAGGCCACCTAGAAAACCACAAAGCAGCCAGGGCAAAGAATTTCTTGGGAGAAATGGCTTCTGAAGCATCAGTCCTGGGCCCCTTGGGTTTTAGTCAGCTGCTGAAATGCCACAGTGCAAGCACGTACATCATGCGACTTCCAGCACCTCTGCTCGTCTCCTTCCTTTGGAAATCCTCCATGGCAAAGCCTACTCTGTTCTTCAAGTTTACATGTGAGCCAATTTGTTCCATTCAATGGCTCTACTAAAGCTCTCTTTGGAGCTTGTTTTCTGCATCTCCCACCCTGAGCTGCTGACCGGGGTAGTGGGAGGATGGGGGGGGGGTCTTGCCCATTGGAAAGCACAGCTGACAATGATGAGCATATCAAATGGTCCTAGTTCTGTGAGCAGATTCTTCCATTTGCCCATCAGCCTCTTTGGAGTTGTTCAGTGTCTCAGCCAAGGACAGTCTCCCCAGATGCCTCTGACCTTGCTTCCTCCCCACACCTTCCCTATAAATCAATCTTACTACTTACAGATACATTTTCACTAACAAAGAGATAAATGTGTTTCCAACATGGGAAAAATCAATAAAACAGAATCTGTAAACACCACTTTGCATGACAACAGAAATATTTACATTGGCAATGAAGATAAATACAGTTGCCACAAGCTGAAGCAATGTACAGTACATGTAAAACAGATTTCAACAACCATAGGAATGCTGTAGCCTAGACCTGCATAATTTAATTCCAGAAGGTCTATTCTTACTACTCTTCCTACAGGAGAGCAGTGGCCTACAGATGCAGGAGAGTGGGCACACACATCCCCACAAATGGAAGTCTTTACTCTCGTGTGCAGATGTGTCTACTAACATCTTAACACTCACAAGTCTGTCTCATTTCTGAATCTACCCAGGGAGCAGAGTGACAGCTAAGGTAAATTCCTGGACAGGAAAACTGTCCTAGGAATGAAGTAAGGGCCACACCAGGATGAAGGTTGTATTGCCCGAAACAAGTGTAGAAAACAAAAGCAAAAACAAAAATGGTAGTCAACAAATTCCTGATCTATTAAGTGAAAAATAATAATTTATTTATCAAACAACTTTTATAGTATGATATTACAATTACTCTACTTTTTAATTGTTTTATTATGCCTAATTTATCATGAACGTTTATTATAAATGTAGCTGTTTAGCAAACAATGGCATATAGACGTTAGTGCCATTTTTCTGTAAGCATCCATATTGTATCTTGAAAAGTAACTCTCAGTCAGAGAAGACACTATATCATGTGATCGAGAGATAACTTCCCCCAAATTGTTCAGAAACAAGAAAAACAACTCTCAACATTTATAAACAGTGTCACTTCCACTCTTATGAAGAATAACCATTAGTAAACATAAAAACAGAAAGAGGGACAGGACCAACAAAGAGCACTTCCAAGGCTTCCAGCTCTATCAAAAACATCCCTGCAAAATTTGCGTTTTTATTATACTTAAAAATGTGACCCCAATGATTTTTTAAATCCCTCAGATACGCAATTGCCAGTTCAGGACTCTGAATTTAGTTCTATACTCTCTGCTCTCTTCCACATCCTCTTTTCCTCCTGGCTAGGCCTGCTAGCCAGTTAAGACCCATCTAAAAGACAAAGCCCCTCTCCCTGCAGTCTGCCAAAGGTCCACTCTGCAGGCTCTGGTGGAATAGATTCATACACACAGCTGTGTCTTTAGTCCCAAGAGCCCAGAAGAACTTAGAAATTCCAAGGCCAGCTCCCCTTTCCCCCCACCCAGGGGTCGGTGATAAAATCCCTACACCAGGCAGGCTAGCATTTCCTCCACTTCAGCTACTTTCAATCAGACTTAATCCAGGCCTGGACCCTGGAAGTGACCAGGCTCAATGATATGAGATCTGAAAATAACCTCAGGGAGATTAGGAAACCGCAGTCCTGGTAGAGAGTACAGGCTGTGCACATGGCAGAATCACAGCAGAATCACGCTTTTCACTAAGTCAAGCCTGCAGGCCTCTATTGTCCTTGGTGAAAGAGACTCATTCCTCCAGTAATTACAGTTGCTGCCCCCACTAGCCACAGGATACTGTGCTTGGGAAGTCTAGTGTGTAGGAAACCCTGTTCACGCGGGTCTTCCAGTCTGCTTTCAGGCACATTTCCTGCTAAGCTGTACCCAAGAAATCATCTCAACTGTCACATCTTATAAAAAGAGTCTGTCCTAGAGCTGAGGAGATGGCTTATCCACAGCACTGTCTACTATGGACTGGAGTTTTGGATCCCCAACACTCAGATAAATGCTGGGTGGCTGGGGTGGCCTTCCTGAAATCCCAACATGTGGGCAACAGAGACAGGGAGTACCTGGAACAAGATGACTACCTAGACTTGACAAATCAGTGAGCGCTGGGTTCAACTGAGAGACCTTGCCTTTCATAGAAAGTAGAGAGCATCAAAGGAGATATCTGACATGAACCTTGAGCCTTCATGTGCATGCACAAACTCATGTACACTCATATACACATATGTGTACAGACACACATGTAAACATGAAAACACACAAGCATGCATACTATATATATAATATGCGAGTGTATATGTATAAACACACACAAGCAAAACTGGGAAGGGGGAGGGAGGGAGGGAAGAAGAAAGGAAGGAAGGATGAGCCATATCCACTAGATCCATGTCTCCTTATATACTCTAGGCTGAACCCTGTCCTGATACTTACCCACTGCATAACATGTATTCTATGTTCCTCACTCAACTGTGAGCTCCCTTGAGCATGAACTACATCCACTTGCCCCATATATACCGTGGTAGACAGCAGTAGAAGAAGCAGCTCTGACTTAAACCTATTCTCTGCCTGAAACTCAAAGGCTTAACATGGCTAGAGAAAAATCCAAACTGGAAGCTAGCATGGCAAGGGGTCTAACTTTAGAACCACTAACCTCCTTGCTTTCAAGAGGACCCTTGATGCTGCCGGACAATCTTCTAAATTTCTCTGCACAGTTGATCCTCCCAATCTCTTGGATGACTCTTACAATATGACCCTACTTATTATTTCTTAAGAAAGCAAAAGCCATCAGCAAAGAACTTAGCTTTATTAAAGTGCTTGGCTTTTCTAAAACCACCGAAAATCTACCCAACATTTTGTGCTGGTACCTCTTCCTTTGCTCCTACTTAAGTGTATCCATGTTTGTCTCCTGGGTCTGGGACTTGCCTTCATTCTTAAAGTACATTGCTCTTCCAGTTGTCACCTCTGTCTCTTATATTATGAAATTACTTCTTTATACAGATCATTTCCATGAGCTTGAAAGCACATATATCTTCTATCTTAAATAAATAAATAAACCTTGATACTGCATTTCATTCCAAGCTCCCACCAAGTCCCTCTAGAGAGTTATCTGTGGTTATCATTTCCATAACCCTCTCCCATTTCTTATGATTTTGACTTACCCATTTGTCTAACCACTAAACAAAAGCTGATTTTTCTCAAGGTCAATGATCTTACAACTATTGACTCCCTCTCCTTCCCACATCAGCAGTATATAACAAATGATCTCTTTACCTTCCTAAAGCTCTTCTTTTCGTGGGTTTCAGAACTATCTTGTACGAATCTCCTTATTCATGCATTTTCCTTGTTCTTCATTTTTGCAGACTGAATTCTGGAGTATTCTGGAGCTTGGGCATCAGATCTCTTCTCTGGTACAAATATTTGCCAGAATCTGAAGTCCACTAGTGAGACACACCTCTCTACACTCTGCACTTACCTTAAGTTGCCCACACAGGCTCCTAGAAACTTCCCAAGTAACAACTTCATTGAGTTGACTAATATGTTCCCAAACTAAATATGTAATATGCTCACACTCACACTTTAGGCACCAGCCTTCAAACCCAGAACAAGCCTGTGCATCCTTCCATTCTCCTGTCTCAGCCAAATGCTGCTCTTCCTGGTTGTCTTGAACCTCTGAGAAATGTCACTGTCTCAAAGAGGCCTTTGCTGACAAGCGTGAATAAAATACCTACCCCTTAAAGTGTATGATAAAAATAAATGTAGCCCAGCCTGATAAAAGGTGTTTGATGTCAGTTTTGCCCTAAGAATGAGACCTGGCTACTTGCTTGACTGCTATATCATCAGTGTCTATAACTTGGCTGATGAGCTATCTCCATTTGTTGAGGGCTGAGGGATTTTCAGAGATTGGCTTTTAGAGAGAGAGAGAGAGAGAGAGAGAGAGAGAGAGAGAGAGAGAGAGAGAGATTTTGCCTTCAAAATGTCTAAGTTGGAGATACTGTTGAAGAGTCTTCCTTGTGGACTGGCCACGCCCATTTCATCTTCAGGGATGAAGGCTTATCAATGGCTTGGATGACTAAATCGAAGAACTGTGATCTCAGAGCTGGGGGCTCAGCAAAGGACTGAGAAAGTAGAGCTATCCCAGTTCAGCCCTCCGTGCTTCTTCACAGGGTAGCAGGGTAACATCAAGTGTTGAAGCTTTCTCGAGGATTCAGTGGAAATCAGCATCAGTCAGCCACTGTCTGCTTTCTTGACTCTTTAGCATCCCTGCCATTCAGCGAGAGCCTCCATGTCAAAACAGGGCTGGTTCCCAGTTATCAACACTCACAAATAATTTTGCTGCCACAAATGAGTACAAAAGCAGGATGTACCATTAACCTTTAATATATCAGTGCTGGGACTCTTAATTCATTCTGAGCCTGTCATAAATGTGACTGGGATGCAAAGAAGATTAAGGACCCTCCCAGGAGGCTGTGAAGGGGTCCTCCCTCCCTCCCACTTGGCACAGCAGGACGCACCTTCCTCTCCAGGGAAATACCCTTTGTCTCTTCTCCTCCTACTGGGTTCCATCCCTCATCTCCTTCTTCAAAGATATCTTTGCCCCCCCCCCTTGCTATGTCTGCTTCCCTGTCCATCACAGGATATGCTAGAAGATTTAATGACAGCAACTTCCAGACTGTAGTAACACTTTATTTGCATTGCTTCATTTAACCTTGGCAGTATCTCTTTCATGAAGTTATTATTACAACCCACCCCCAACTTTAAAGACGAAGAGATGGAGGCCCAGAGACATCCAGGAACTGGTAGAAGTAGTAAGTCAAGATGACTTGGGAAAAAAACTTGCATCCTCCAGTACCATCCAATGGCAATAGTAAGTAGCCTAATCCAAGTGGAAAGAGCGAGGAAGCACACAGACAATGGAAAACACCATGCTATTAGAATTAAACACAGAGGTGCAGGAATGTAAAAGCAAACTGATTCCACCTAGACAACAAAGTAATAGAAGTTGGAGCAAAGAAAGAAGGTCAGTGGGAAATGAGAGCCCAAGGTTTAAACTTTAAGACAAAATAGACTTGACACATAAAAGAGAGTAATTCAAAATGCTCCATACTGAGGTAACAGTATTTTCAAATCATGGATATCTGTGACGGTGGAATATTCAGAAAAACATTAATTGTTTACTAAGAACAGAAATGGTAAATAATGAAGAAGTTTCTAGTACAGAATCCAGAGACAATTGTCCATAAAATACATAGAGGATAGTTACCATGGAACTGCAGAAGTCCAAAGATAATGGGAAAATGATGAACTATCAGTGCTGCTTAGACAATGAGAGGGTCAGAGAATACAGAGATAAGCAGGTGCCTTGTCCTATGCAATGAAAAGGGTATGGTTTAAGAGAAAACAAGTCATATGCACATTAGAACAAAGCTACTGAGTAACAGTAAGCATGAACTTACATGTGTGTAGTAATACACGCATACAGACACACATGTCCGGGTCTAGGTGTATGAGAATACACATCAGGATAGGAAGAAGAAAGAGACTAGCAAGGAAGGCATTACAATAGGACCTGAACACTTGGCCAGAGGGATGCCATTTCCTATGAGAAATTTTGAACCAAAGGAGGAATGCCAGAATGGGAACTCACAGGAAGCCAATTCATGTCCATGCTGGATGGAGTCACGATAACAGCTCAGAAGTCTTAGGTCTCTTTATAAACTACATAGGTCTGGGCACTCAGCAGTCATGGTGGAAGAAAACAAATTAAGGTATTTCCCTGTGGCAGAGCCTGAAAGCAAACACTAGCACACAGGAGCCTATTACTGAACAATACAAAACCAGCTGTAATTAAATGTAAAGCCACGAGACGGTAACCACTCTGAATCAGTGTGCAGGAAAAAGCTACCTGTACAGGATTATCGATTCTGGTAACAAACCCAGGAAATGAGGTGAGGAGGCACAGGGTTTGTTTACTATTAATAGACAGCATTTGAGTTCAGAGGGCCGAAGGAGCCATACTTTGAAACAAACGCTCTTATAGTGACAGGATAACTCATCTTCAGAACCTCTTTCTCTGATGGGCTAGTTTCTTACTTCACCAATGAGGTCTGGGAGCTGGCCCAAGCCAAGATCTAGGTGAGCTTGCTGATTAACCTAAAGCCATGCCTTCTCAAACCTGCACACGGAAGATGCATGGAAGCTCATCCTTAACCAGCTCCAACTAGGAACTTTACCCAAGCCATGGACCATCCAGTTATGTATGTTTCTTGTGGCACCATGCCAAGTGCAAACCATACTATCCCAGGAGTTCCACAAGTCCCTTAAGGTTTATCCTGGCATTCTCTCCAGTCAATGACAGGAACTGGGCCAGTGTCCATCAGCAGACTGCCTGAAAGGAATCAAACACCGAGCTACAGAACTATATAGAGTCACAGAAAAACTGTTGGCAAAATACACGGCAGGGCACAGGCATTTGTAGGCACCAAGATCTACCTAAGACTGATCATGTTTTTCTCTTTTATTTTCCTAGCAATCCTGGGAGTTATCAAAGTCCTTCAGTATCGGCCCCTTAACTTATAACAGCTCACCCAGGAAAAAAAGCTGAGCATGGAAACCAGTCTGTTCTGGTATCCTCTTGACAGGCAGGAGGAAATTAGGAAAGCCTCGCAGCCCAGTTCAAATGCTACCTTCCTGGGAGTCTGGTACTTTGCCCAGGAAGCACATCATATCAATGATCAGAGTAGTGTCATAATGGGATGACAATACAGGATGGGTATTCAGAATGTAGGCAGCGATGACATGTTGGGGTTAAGAATATCAATTTGCCACTTGTAAGTTCGGTGGCCTTGAAAAAACTGTGCCTTTCCTGTGGTCTTTTGCTCTATTAGCATCATTGTAGGCAGAACACAGATATTCATGTATTGAGTGAATCCAGCCAAAGCTGTGGGAACATTCCATGAGTGTTGGCTCTGCCGTGACTGTCAGTTATCCTGACAGGCAAATGAGAGATCAGACTCTAGAGTAGTCATAAGTGACCAAGTAGTGTGGCAGGCTCAGTCGTCGATGACTGGCTAGAACAGGGTGTGCTTGTTTGGACTTGTGTGTTTTCAATGGCTTATGACTTCTGGGCACCTGCAGGTCCAGCACTTCCCTTGCCTGGAGACAACATTCTTTGCCTGGCCATATTAACATCTGCACTAGAAACTACTGGACAGGATGCTCACCAGCTCTTCTCCGGCTGTGACATTTCATCATCCTGCAGCCGGGGCTGGAACGAAAAACCTTACCTTGTTTAGGATTTTTTCTTCTAACAAGACAGCATTATGGACTGTTTTTCTCTGAAACAGGGTTGCTTTCTTGGAAAACTGGAATCTCATTGCGTTGTCTGTTGGGACTCAGGTATACCATAGGGAACGGATCACACACAGATTTTGAACAATTAAATCACAGCTTCTTCAGACAGTGGTAGCATTTTCCTGCAGGGCACTGGCAGCTATTCTCCAGAAGCAGAGACCTGTGAGCTCCTCCCCAAGTCACAACAAGGCCATAGCCACAGGGAGCAAAGCAAATTCATACTTCCAAAGGCATGAGTTCCAGCGGCTGTGGGCTTCCCTAACTTAGCCGCATAGTGTTCTCCCACAGTTTCTTGGAATGGAAAATAATAGATGCACAAAAACAAATCACACGGCTAGAACTAAGCTAACCCTTTCCTGGAGCTGAAGAGAAACTTCCATTTCTGGCGAAAGTTGCCTGTCATTCTTCAGGACAGGCAATGCATCTTCTGGAATTCCACACAGGCCTGCGTTACTCAGAAAGTTCTCCCTGTAGCCTTTCCTCCAGAATCACTGCCGTCTAGAGGCAAGGTCTCCTGAAGAATTCTTTCTTTGCCGTGGTCATAGGACATCTATGTCAGGTGGGATGGATGCTGCCTTCCATGTTTCCCTGGCTTTCCAGAAGTACCAGGTCAGGATATATGCAAATCTGGACTTCCACATCCCAAGAGTTATCAAGCAAACATCTCATTATAATTTGTTTGAGCTAATGAGTGACAGACGAGCCATGTCTCTATTCTCCCGTTCCTGCTATTTATGCCCTATTCTAGATATTTTAGTTATAAAATAAACAAGGGTACTTACATTTTGAACCATGCCTTTCCTAGATTGGGTAGAATGGGTAGAGAAGAAAAGGTAGAAGAAATCCAGGACTGTGGGTTTTAGGAAAGTCCCAAGGAGAGGGCTCAGATGGTTGGCTTAATAGGCAAGGTGAACACAAGGTGAACAAGGTGGAGGAGGGGAGGAGGCAGTGACAGGCAGCTCAGGAGCAAGCAGGACCATCTCAGGAAATGTGCCTCTTTTCAAGCCTGCCCATTGTATCCCATCAATGCCTATATTCCTCCCACCCATCCCAAAGAGGTCAATGGCACACTGACACAGGCTGTCATCTTCCAAACATCAGGACTTGTCTCTAAGAAAGAAGCCAGGCTCCCCTATGTCAGAATGCACCACAGCCAGCGTTCTTCTGAGGCATAAATGGAGCTGACAGAAGAAAGCTGTGCCCTGTTAAAGGAGATACAGGGTCCTGTCATACAGCAGCGACAAGATGCTGTGTGGGTTGATATTCAACCATGAAGCTTACTGAAAACACTTCATGGCTTCCCACTGCTGCCAGGTTGAAGTACAACTTCTCACACCAGGCAAGACTTGTCACACATGTTCACCCAGCATTATTTTATACTTTGTCTTCTGGCCCGACTACATTTTTTTCCCTCTAAGCTCATAACTCCTCCTCTTTCTCCTCTGGTCTCTTCCATCTGCCAACAGGAACACGTTTTTCTAAACATGCAGTCAGTTCCTCACATTATGATCAGCTCCACATATATACCTCCAAATTCTATGCTTCCACGGAAGATAATCTCTTCCCATGTTATAGCTTGGATTGAATTTAACACTAATACCTGGACCTCCTAAGTGAGATCATTGGGTGCACCGTATTTCAATGTAACTTGTCTTGGTGGCTTTCCTACTGTTTTGTGATAAAACACCATGACCCACTACCCTCCTCAGTGACATAGATCCTCCAATAAGGCCAGATCTCATAATTCTTCCTAAACAGGTCTACCAACTGGGAACCAGGTATTCAAATATAAAAGTCTATTGGAGCCATTCACATTTAAACCAAAGCTCAGCTGATGAACTTACTAAAGGAGAAGATTTGGATATGTGTAGGTGCATTTTACAATTCACAAAGAGAAAACAAGGACCGAGACTGGGGTAATTCATGGATAATCCAAGGGAAACCAAAGATGGTCAGCCACCATCAGAAGCTATAGGAGCAGTAAAGAACACATGATTTCACCTGGCCTATAGACAGGACCAACCAACATCTTAAGCTCAAATTTTCAGCATCTGGAATGATAGAAAATGCATTTCTACTATCTAAGGCACCCAATTTGTGGTATTGTATCTTGGCTATCCCAGAAGACTAACTCAGTCTACATTCTGGAAATGATAGAGTGATCCCTTATCACAACAGCATTGCTCTACCGTGTTGAGTGACTCAGTTTCAGCTCTGAATGCCAAATGCCACTTCCTGAAGGAGAATGTGTATTCCCATTGATCATTTTATCTCTAGAACTAACACAGCAATGACTACATACGAGCAATTAATCTCCTTATAGAAATGCATGGATGATGGATGGATGACGGATGGATGAGCAGTCATTTATATGGTGATGTTGCTGAAGTATTGTTATTTTACCAGTGCTCAGCAACTCCAGATACTGAGTGTATTCAATGACAGTGTGCTGGACAAACAATTGCAAATGAACAAATTAACCTGTGAAGTGATTATCTAGGAGAGTAAAATATGCCCAGTGTACTTTCCAACTCAAGTTCACTTCTAGTGCTTGCTCTCAAGAAGATTTTATCAGATGGAACAACTACATAGTCTTAGAGTCCAGCAGAGCCACAGTTCAGGGTAGAGATCAGCAGAGAGCTCCTGACCAATGGTCACAACTCCTTGCATGGTAGTCTGATATCAGAAAGTAAGAAGCTCCATTGAAAGAGGGTATGTTATTTAAAGGATGCCTATTTGTTGGGCCTTCTGTGAATATTCATAAACCCCAGAGGAGGCGGGAACAAACATCTCCACTTCCTTACAATGAAGCCAAACCATACAGGAGAAGCAATTGAGAAGCATTTTGTTTGTGGTACTGTAGCCGATATCCGGGTAACCATGAATTCTGTGTCATGGGGCCTGACTCCAGAATGTTCTTCCCTTAAGAAGTATCACTTTTAGGTGAACCTTTCAGCTCAGCCTTCACAATCTGCTCCATCTTTCATACATGAGCTGTCTGAGTATGCACATGATTTGGGATGAACATGGCTAGACGGCACATTTGCATAGACCCAGCCAATCTCAGCTGTGCATGGGGAACCAGTCCAACTGGGTGGGGCTCTGCAGAGGGTCATGAACACTTGGGGTTGACAGAGGCACTGGTAGCAGAAGCTAAGGCTTCATGTCCTGAGGAAATGAAATCTAAGAGGATACAACAGGCCTCTCCCCTCCTGGAGATGTTTCTTCCAACGTGTTACCCTGAATAGGTTTTGTGGAGTGGTACATGGTGGTGAAAGGTGCCAACTTTGGCTGAAAAAAGCTTACATTTGAATCTGCCTCCAACCAGATTCATGGACTGGCTCTCTGCCTCTGCTCTGTATCTGCAATAGCAGTTCAGTGTGGTGAAAATCAAATTATACCATTCTTGAACAGCAGTTAGTTCTAGCACAGAGTTATATCACACAGTTACAATATACGCATGTTATTGACTCTCCAAATGCATACTATAAGTGGATGAAATCTGGAAAATATGTTTTTATACCGAACATGTACAGACATTTTTGTGCCACCTCTCCCTAAACAATATACTATAACTACATGGATGACATTTACATTGCATAGGTATCATAAATAATCTAGAAATTATTTAAAATACAAAAGTCAAAGCAGGTAGGTAGGTCATATGCAAACCAGTATACCATTCTGTATAAATGACTTGAAACCCTTGAATTTTCATATCCACAGGGGACATAATGGATAATGAAGAATGGTGTAAATAAATACATATTTAAGTGTACAGTATACTCATGATACAAATAACATCAATCCCTCAATAAATGATACTTATTGTCAATGTCATCATTACTACTATTTTATTAGTAGAAGTACTGTTATTGCTGCTGAGATTATTTCCCTTAAAGGATTAGGGAAATTGATATAACTGATACTGCAATAGGCGGCTTAACTGTTGGACCCACTCTGCAGTTTCGTTCCACCGAAGGAAATTCTCAGATACCCCTGGCTAGAGATGAGCTCCGAGGCTTAACATGCATTAGGTCCTTTAAAGAACCACCTGGGTTTATGCTTCATTTTCTCTTCCTTCACACTGCAATCCTAAAGGGTTAACATAGCAGTGAAAGCATGGGATCCTAATTCTTAGGATATTAATTAAAGGGAAAACTGCAGATGGTGTTTAATAACAACTTAGTCCCAGCAGGTTCCAGGCACTTTACCTAAATCAAACATATCATAAAGTTGGCACAAGAATCACAGAGACTGTCCCTGTCACATCTGGCCAGGGACACGTGCTTTCATTGGGAGTGAAAGCAACAAACCATCTCTATGACTTACGCAGATGTGCCCTTAAATGGCTTGACAGTCTGATTCTACCCCATCGGCTTCTAGAGCCAAAAATAAAGAAGTATTGATTGCAGAGATTAATAGCAGGGCTTGAGGAGAAAAATGGTACAAACACCTTTTTCTCTCCTTTCATGATATAAACGCCTGCCACCCCTGCAACCTAATTTTGTCACCCAGCACACGGGAGTGTATTAATTAAAGTGACACCAAGGACAGGAAAATCTGAGCTCTTGGGGTGATGACTAGAAATACATAAATATGCATCTCCAGAGTGTCTTAGGAAGCAAGGCACACTGCCAGTATAATTGCTCTAAGGAGGGGTGGAAGGATGTACATGGCTCAGCCCTGGAGGTCACAGCTCAGATTCTGGCAAACACTTCCAAAACCCAAACAAGAAGCAACTACCTGATAGCCCATAGTTATAATACACAATTATGATGTGCATGCATATGTATGTGTGTGTGCGCGCACACACACACACACACACACACACACACACCCCCTACTCTGTTGGCCCTACATAGCTACAGAATTTTATCTAAGGTTTCATACAACTATCAGTTGACAATATTTGTAATAAATATGTCATTTGGAACATGTACAAATTACACTATCACTTTCATAAATGTCTCTTAATAGTATTGTGGAGTACCGATTATTAAATAAATATTACTACATACCATTTTTCAGAATACAGATGCCCTTACAATAACAGTTCATTGTACAATTCTTTTTTTTTTTTTGTTTTTTGTTTTTCGAGACAGGGTTTCTCTGTGGCTTTGGAGCCTGTCCTGGAACTAGCTCTGTAGACCAGGCTGGTCTTGAACTCACTGAGATCCGTACAATTCTCTAACTTTATAATAATACCAAAGGGTATGTGTTCAGTAGAAAACACAACCAGGCTAGAAATAGGCTATATGATAGCCTCAGTTCTGTCTAAATACGAGAGCAACAGTAGCATGTAAAGAATTTTGAATACAGGGTGTCTTCAACTTCCAATGGATTTATTGAAACACAGGGTGATCCTCAGAAGCATAGGCATCCTGAGAAAGGCGGGGTGATGCTGTTTTGCAGGTCATGAATCTGAGGCCCACTGTGACGTGGTCACGGTGACTCTGACAGAATTCACAACTGGGACTAAAGCACTCTGTTCTGATAGAAGAGCCTAGATTGGGGGAGAGTAAGCATCTATTTCCCAAAGAAATAGTATCAGAGCAGTTTTCCTGAGAGGTGTTGGGGAGGCCTTCCTCCAGTACGCAGTACGGCACTTCCCTCTGAAAGGCCACCCCATTGTCTATTTACCAGCAAAATGTCAACTGGGCCCCCATCTCAGGGAAGCATAGATCTTGGCCACCTTGGAAAGAGAAAAAATTAGACTGGGGTTAACTTTAAGGACATGAGAGGAGGCTACATGAGTTTAGATGCTCATGCTTGCATTGTCTTCTGTAGGTCGATTTCACTATTGTTCGATACATCAGTTTTACTGCAAACTATAGCAACAGAGCCAGAGTGTGCCCTGATTTCAGATACTCCAGATGATTTAGCCTCCGTTCATCCTGACCACCTCACCAGTCATTATCTGTTGGGGGGCTCTAGCTAGAAATCCAAGAGCATCTAACGCTGATCAGGCCCCGCTGGATCTTACTGTGCCTACATGAGCTGGCTTCTTCCCTCTGCACTAGCATCACCGTTCAGTCAGATGGCGGAGTCAGGACCTCGGCTGCCTGCTCCTCGTTTCAGCCTTTCTCTCATCTGGCATGTCCCAACAGGCATGATCAAACTGACCCCACAATATTTCTCAGATCTCACTCTTCTGACAACATCAGTGCCACTGCCCTAGTTTAGGGGAACGCAGAGAATAATCATTAGGATACAGCAAGAGATAAAAGGCGAAGAACTGAATCTTATTTATAGCAGAGAAGTAGCATAGACTCCCATCCTCTAGAGCTGCCAAAGGGACAACATGGCTACCGTGAGTGTAAATCCACACTGGGGAATATGATAATATTCATCTGTTATTCTTCCTGGGACAACCTTCCATTGGACCCTTCTGTGACCTCCAAACTGTTGGAAGCATCCAGACGTAGAGCATCATCTTCCTTTACTGAATCTCTCTTTCGTTCTCTCTCCCTTCCTTCTTCCCTCCCTCTTTTACACACACACACTTTTATTTGCTTGCTTTCTCCCTTAGTAGGATATTAAAAGGAACAACAAATCAGAGGGGCTTGCCGGGTGGCATGGATGGAGTACTGTATCTACAGAACAATCATTTTAGGTGACTTATTGTTATTTTTAATCTACTGAATGGGAATCTGGGGTTCAAAAGGTTAATTAGCTTTCTCAGTTTCCCACCTCTATTAAATACTGGCTCCCTCATATGAGCTCAGGGAATCTGACTCCTGAGCAGATACTTCTAACCACGCTCCTTTGCTTAGCCCCAGGAAGGCACATGATGGTCTAGTTTCTTTCCCAGTGTGTTCCCAGCACAAACATATAGTAAGTGGTCCACAAAACCACTGTGGGTTCAGAATGTCCCAGTACTATGCAGAATGTGAACATAAACTCTGACAAATGGTTTAGTTGAGTTCTGTTGCTGGCCCTGTTGCGTGACCCCAGCTTCCCCACTCCACAGGAAGTGGCTCCTTCTTCCTGCCACTTCCACAGTTCACGCTGAGTGGGCTCTCTCACTGGGAGCACTGTGTGGAGTGAGAGTTAGAGCCAAGCTGCTGAGCATCTCACAAGATGTCAGGGGAGAGGGCCAGCTTAGAAAACTATGTAAAATTCTCTCATTTCTGAGACCAAGACCATGAGTCCCAGAAAGGACAGGCATTTTCTAAGAGCACATAATGAATCACCATGCCAAAATCCTATCTTGTGTTTCAAGAACTTCATGGAGTGACTGAGGAATAGCTACTGAACCTGGCAGTGCCTATAGGTTGGGTTTACTTCTACTTCAGAAAGACAGTCTTATTCAGTCTATTCAGATGTATAGCATCCTGACTGATGGTGGCTGTGTTCTTAACAATCCCTGGTCCTTCCTATGAGTCTGGAAATTATGTCGCAATAGTGGAGTGTAGGCTAAAGGGTTCAGTCCTCAGGACCTAGAGGAAAAATGGGGATTGCCGTGGGAGTGCACTGGTGAAGCCAGGGGTCAGAAAAGTATTGTCCATGTTTGGAATGCCTTAGCATCATCTGACTGCTAAATGACCTCTCCAGGCCTAAGCAAGCATGTGATCCTAACCGGGCTAACCTGGGCTTCCATGGCTCATGATAATTCCATGACCACTACCCAAAGTCAGGACCTTGAATTCTCTGAGAATTCAACAAGGTGACCAGTAAAGAGAGTGAAGGGTGTGGTCAGTGATGGGTAGCCAAGTTCCTAGTCTGATCAGTTCCCCATGCCACGAATTGCACAGAATACTCCAAAGGCTCAGTGATCATTTGCTGTTTGTAGGAAATCTAGTGTGACACACGTTAGGAGGGCAAATGGGATCTGCAAGGCTCCAGAGAATCCTTTAGGGGTTGCAGTAAGGGGCACAAAAGATAAATGATTTCCAATGTGGACATGTTGGCTAGGGAAATAAGATATTTCCCTCGGCACACTGAGCATTTTCATACCCTTGGAAGTCCCTGGCTTCATCCTCCACAACCACCACCCTCTCCTACAGCTCCTGGTCTGTTTTCCATCATGGATGTCTACTTGTACTCTAGTTTGTTCCCAACCCTGCTTGTTTTTCATGGCTTGTCCTGCTTCCTGGATCCTAACCATCCCAATCCTTAAGTCAAACCATGTAAGGAAGGATTTGGGGCTTCTGTTTCCCACAACGATCTGATCCTGGGGCCTTTTCCTGTATCCCACCCCAGCTGGATGCCAAATTCAACACCTTTGTTTCATGAGGGACCATACTGATAAAAGGGAAGATCATTCAACCAAGTTTACTTCTATGAACACGAGCCTAAAGCCTGAACAATCAGTGAACCGAGAGCTTGGGGAAAGATCAAAATAACATATTCTACTCTGGTCTGGCATACAGTGAAGAATACAGACAAAATTATATCATAAAAAAAGGCATTTTGGTTTTTTTTTAATGTGATGAAAGGAAGTTTTTCAAGTTAGTCTACGGAATTATCTTCCTCTTTTATTTTTAAAGAAATATTTTCTATTTTTAAAAAATATATTTAGACACTGAGAAAAACAATAAATAAGACCTCCTGAAATTGAAAAGTTGCTGTAAAGCAAAAGTCATGGTCAAAAAGACAAAACAACAGCCTACAGAATGGAAAAGATCTTCACTAACCCCACATCAGATAGAGGTCTGATCTCCAAAATATACAAAGAACTCAAGAAATTGGACTCCAAAAGAACAAATAATCCAATAAAAAAATGGAGTACAGACCTAAACAGAGAACTCTCAACAGAGGAATCTAAAATGGCTAAAAGACCCATAAGGAAATGTTCAACATCCTTAGTCATCAGAGAAATGCAAATCAAAACAACTCTGAGATTCCATCTTACACCTGTAAGAATGGCCAAGATCAAAAACACTGATGACAACTTATGCTGGAGAGGTTGTGGGGAAAAGGGAACACTTCTGCATTACTAGTGAGAGTGCATGTTGGTACAACCCCTTTGGATGTTAGTGTGGCGATTTCTCAGAAAATTAGGAAACAACCTTCCTCATGACCCAATAATACCACTTTTGGGTATATATCCAAAGGATGCTCAATTGTGCCATAAGGACATGTACTCAACTATGTTCATAGCAGCATTGTTTGCCATAGCCAAAACCTGGAAACAACCTATATGCCCCTTGACCAAAGAATGGATATTGAAAATGTGGTACATTTACACAATGAAGTACTACACAGCAGAAAAAATATATCGTGAATTTTGCAGGCAAATGGATGGATCTAGAAAACATTATTTTGAGTGAAATAACCCAGACACAGAAAGACAATTATCACATGCACTCACTCATAGGTTGTTTTTAAACATAAAGCAAAGAAAACCAGCCTACAAACCACAATCCCAGAGAACTTAGACAACAATGAGGACTCTAAGAGACTTACATAGATCTAATCTACATGGGAAATAGAAAGTAGAAAAAAACAATTATCTCCTGAGTAAACTGGGAGCATGGAGGTTTGAAGGGGAAAGGGAAAGGCAGGGAGGGGAGCAGAGAAAAATGCAGAGCACAATAAAAATCAATAAAAAAAAAGTATATTTGAGAAATTCATTTTACTGCACCATTCTTTAAAAGAAAGCAACTGGTTTACATTGGCTTTGTCTGTCTCCGGGAAATGAAGCTACTGTAAGTCCACTTGGGTAACTGTGTGGCCAGAGCTCCAAACTTAGCGTTAAATGCTGAATAAGAACCAAGACATACATTAGAGAGTGATACAAAGATCTTATCACCATGGATGAGGTCTTGAAGGACTGTTCCATAAATCCATTTGCGTTCCATCTTAAACAATGAACTCAAAGAATATTGATTTTTCAAGATGGAAATACTGCTTTTTCCAAGAAAGAGACAGAAGCAGTGTCTCTAGGTTTCAAAGGCAAAGTAAGTACAAAGAACATTAAGATAGAGTCTCCTGGATCTATAAAAACCACCTTAGGTATAGCTAAGAATACAGAGAGCAGAGAAAACACTTGAAGAGCCTCAGGCCTATACCTGTACCTCCTTCTCACTTCCAGCTATCTCTCTCACCTTCTGCCAGTGGAGCCCACGAGCTTGGCAGATCCGTGGGTTCCATAAACCATACCCGGAAACTGCCTTACCAACAACCTTACCTCGATGATGCTATTTTACTTTTCTTCTTCACCTTGCTCGCCCATTTTGTGACCTCTCCATCTTCTCTTAGATGGACCACTACTTCTGTCTCATTCTCAGACCATCTTTCTCATGTGGTCTTGGCAAGAATACCTCCAGGTACCAAAACGAATAGTTTCCACTCTCCGTGTGTCATCATTTTTCTGGAACTAGCTTACTTCCTGACTTCCATGTGACTTGTGAAGATGCTGCCACGGTCTCAACAGCCAAGAAGTGAAGTCTTGGATCCTTTAAAGGTCATTTCCTTCTCTTCATAGGACACGCATGGTCAATGGGATTCTACTGACTACTCTCCTGCTGCTTCCATTTATACTGCTATCTTTTAGTTTCGCTTCCTTCTCTATGCCCGGCTACTGTAGGATCCTCTTAGGTCTATGCTATTTAAGACCTCTGATTTAGTTCTAAAGAGATTACATCAGTTTTTAACTGAGCTATGAATTCCACTCCTATTGTTCTTCCTGAAAAATGTATTTTAAATTTCACACATGTTAAAATAGGTTTGGTCTTCTTTGTAGCTCCTCTCCTGTAGCTGCTGAGCTGGTCCCAGTTCAAGTGTGGCCTCTACCGCTCTCCATCTATCATCTTCCCCATGGGTGTGTGAACTGGTCCTTCTCCCTGGTTCTTTTCTGGATTTTGTGTTGTGACTTTTCCAAGGGTCACAGATCATAAGCCAGTCCATTCTTCTTCACATTAAGTATGGCTCTTTCATTCTGGATCATTCTCCAGTTTGGTCTACCACAAAGGCAGCATCCCTCAGAAAGCCTTCTGCAGACCACACACCCGGGAACTGGGTGTTAAGAGATGACCAAATAGGTGGGAAGAGCATTAGCATATCCCACTGGACAACCTCAAGTTCAAGAAGAAAAAACATAAAGTCTAATTTCAGAGAATGTTGGATTAGAAAAGCTCACAAGGAGAGAGGCGGTGGTGGCACATGCATTGAATTCAGCACATAGGAGGCAAAGACAGGTGGATCTCTCTTAGTTCGAGGCCAGCATGGTCTACAGAGTGAGTTCCAGAACAGGCTCCAAAGCTACAGAGAAACCCTGACTTGAAAAATAAAAATTAAAAATTAAAAAAATAAAAACAACCAACTAAACAACAAATAAATAAAAAGAAAAGAAAAGCTCACAAGGCACTTTAGAATATTCTAGAAATCATTATATGTATTTCAACAACTAATCAAGATGGCTGTCATAAAAATCAGTTGGGTTTAACTATCCTCATGTGATACATAAACAACAGAGGCTCTTAGCAGTTAAGAGCTGTGCAACGTAACAGGTGGTATTTTGGGGGGAACCATGTAATCTTTCTCATACCAGTTAGCTGAAGAGCTGGTAGAACTATGTTCAGCCAACAAGATGGATCAGTGGGTATAGGAGCATGTTGTCAAGCATAAAGACCTAAGTCGAATTCTCAGGGCTCACATGGTAGAAGGAAAGAACAGACTCATGGAAACTGTCCTTTGACCTTCACACAGACACATACACACACACACACATACACACAAACACACACTCACACACACACATACACACACACACTCACACACACATACACACACACACACACACACACACCAGTATTTATATAATGTTTAAAAGTGAACATGTTAAATTTTTCAAACTGCTGCACAAATCTATACATAACAGAGGCAAATGGATTATGTACTGCTAACACAGCCAGTGTATACTACCAGGAAGCTCATCCATTATTAATGTAAATCGTAGTCAAAGACATTCTAGTTCCTTTATCCAAGGGAGAAATAAACGTAGGACAAAACCCTGGGCCTGAGGCTCAGGCATTTAGAGAATCAGTCTGCCTAGCATGCTGATGTATTCCATTGGCGTTTATTGAAAATTATTTTTTAGAACTCATTTCTGGGTTCATGTGCATTGCTATTACAGCTGTTCCAGAGGAGATAACAGACTGTCCATCAGCCTTGATGCTGCTGGTCTGTGTCATTTAGCCCGAGGAAAATTGCCAAGAAAAAAAGAGAACTTATTCCTACAGAATCTTTTGAGAAATTATTCATACCACTGGAAGGCCTGGGAGAAATGGAACACACATGTTTTCCCCAGGGTGGAAGAACATGTGCCCACGAGACAGGGATGGAACGCACTGAGGCTGTCAACTGATCCTAAGCGGAACACCTAAAAGCAAGTGTTTTCTTCATCTCCTCTTCCTTCCCATCTGCTCCAGCTTCCTGAGGTTAACCAGCTTCCCTGGTGACCTCAGGCTGTGGCAACATGGTATAAGAGTGTGAACTTATATTACGATTCCAGAGAAAGTCTGAGGTTCTTGGGAAAAGGTGTTTGGAACAATGACATAGTCTGTGTGTCACCTGGGAGGTTCTTTGATCTCCAGTCTTGCCTCTAGTTTGTTATGGACACTGTTTGATGATATGACAAAGCAAGGGAATTCACAGGCTTGTGGGATGAAGGATGAACTATTTTACTTTTCATACTTATTTTCTTAAGCCAGAAGAACAACATCATAAAAACAATAAGTTCAATATTCAAACTTCAGGGATAAGAAGAACACTGTCCTTGCAATGACCATTGGACCTCTGACGAAAAATATTACAAAGACATAGATGGTATTGGGCTACACTGACAAAATTGGAGGTGTGATCTTTGGGCATTAAGAGGATGGACAGGCTTGATGCTTGATTTCTGCAAAATCAGAGCCCAGGGGGAGTAGTTCATTTCACTACAATGGTAGTGTTAGGGTTCCATTTATGTTGTGTGAAGACTGGGACATGTTCATGAAGTTCTTAATGGGAACTAAAGATATGCATCCAAGCCTCAGAATCCTAGGCTTGGTCAAAAAGCATCTGGTTAAGTTAGGATATCTCTTCTACCTGCGTTCACAGGTTTACTAAATATGCTAGCTTTACAATGCTGCAAGGAGAGGTCCATCAGGAGAATTTTCTTGTCAACAAAGAACATGGGTACAACTTAAGCCCCAGCTCATGACCGACAGATCAGCAAGGGTCCTGAAGTAGATACTATCTGTGCTTGATCTAGAGTCCTTTATACAAAGATGTGTCTATCTCTTCTGTGAGTGGTGGCCACTGCCGTGCACGTGTTCCCCAAAGGGAGCTGCTATCCTTAAAAATGCTCATCACCTATAGCCAGTGACAGAAGGACATGGAGTGATATGACAGCTCCCTGCCCCACCTAAGGAGAAGACCAACTATGTGAGATACGTAGCTCTCCTCGTATTGGATTTCTTTGCGCTCTTCTGCTCTTGTTCCTGGACTCTTTTCCCATCTTACTCCATTTTCCTCAATATGCTTCACTTGAGATTTCTCCATCTGCCCAATGAGTCATTTGTGCAAGAATCCTTAGAAGCCTTCTTTGTAGGGATCCTAGCTAACAGCCAGTGGCCTTCAGCTTCTACATGCCATGAAGACATGACATCCAATGAACACTCCATCCCTGGGCTGGTAGATGAAGTGAGAAAGCTCGGGCTCCCATTTCCAGAAAACTCTAATGAATAAGCCGGAGCACATCATAAGCACTCATTAATCTTAGAATGTCTGACTTGATTGATAAAGCTCCACATTTTCGCAGGGCTGGCTTTATGCATGCCTGCAGTTTTGTGCTTCTGTACGTCCTCAAGAGCAAGTCTTCGAAAGGACAATTAATCTCACTTGCTCATCAGATTCAAGCACAATTAGTCACCGGACTTGCCATTAGTTAACAGCACACAGAGTTATCAGAACCATCATTCTCCTGTTTTGAGAAGGAACAAAATAAATAATGCATAGAAGAAAATCTGATCCCAGACTGGCTGTTTGTAGGTGACCTAAGAATTCAGTTTTTTAGTTCCTCAGTCTAGACTGCATTTTCTACGCCATCTCAACAAACATAGACTGTATGAGATACCTCTTCTGAGGCAGTACTTTGACCCCCACATCAGCATGCCATCATCTAGATCCAGAACCTATTTTAAAGATGAAATTTCAAATGCCAACATGCCCAACATCATGTAAGAGAAGGTGGGACTGGTCCAGGAAAGTTGTAATGGAGATCAAGGTATAGGTGTGATGGCTATAAGCATACCAGGATGCCAACTGGGGCTGCACACTCAGCATGAAGTGACCAGAGGACAGCAGATTGGGGGTTGACATGAATCAGCAAGGTAACTAAATTAAGAATAATGGAGGTCAGAGTTGAGCATGTTCAAGGGCACATCAGTAATTGGGAATGGAGGAAAGGGGAATAAGATGATGTTGCAGCTTAAACATTGACCTTATCATGAGCCGGAAGCACTCACATGGTTGTCCATTAACCTTCTGGGGAGAAGACTAATGCTCCTATCTAGGAGCCAAAGGAAATAAAGCTATGAAGATAGAAACTCACATTTGTCAATTAGCAGAGTTTAATCTTTGTCCCATTGTGCTGTCCTCTCAACACTTTTAAAGAACCTTGGGTAGGTGGGGCAGCAGGGAATCTCGGGTCTGATCTTGACATCCTCTGAGAATGTAGTGCGTATGAGCTAAGCTTCAGATGAAATGGAAAATATTTCAAATAAGGTAACCGCAAAGACCTTTCCATGGGTGACAAGAGCATGACGAGCAACGGTATAAAGAGAACACGATCGACTTCTAACACTAAGGGATGAGAGAAGTGAGCCGACAGTGCTCTACCTTGAAATGCAAAGACAAGAAGCTGGAGAGAGTACTGGAACCGGAGCCTTCCCAGATACCAAGGGCTAAGACTGCAGAAGAAAGGATTGGACTGGGACACGCTCTGCAGAGCTGCTGTCTCTCATATTTCTGTAAGACACTCAAAGCCTGAAGATTCTAGTTGGATGCCACTGGCATTCCCTGATTCAACCTACATCAAAACTCTGAAGTCTCTCAAACAGAATGGAAGAAGGCTCTCTGGCCAGACTTGAATCATCCTAAGTCAGTGGTTCTCAACCTCCCAATACTATGAACCTTTAATATAATTCCTCATGTTGTGGTGCCCTCCAACCATAAAATCATTTTTGTTGCTATTTCATAACTGTAATTTAGCTACTGTAATGAAGCATATTGTAAATTACTGTGTTTTCCAATGATGTTGTGTCCCCTGTGAAAAGGTTGTTAGACCTCCCAAAGGGTCTCAGCCCACAGGTTGAGAACCACTTAATATGGCCTTTTCACTAACCTCTCGAAAGAACAGGAGACTCAGGTCCCTTTGGGGTGTTAAGGGGAATCCCCCTGCTGCTCAAAGAGCCCCAGGAGAACATTTTACCCAGGCTAACAACAGAGAAGGAAATTTCTTCATGAGTATCCTAAAGGAAAAGTTTAAAAGTGAGATCCCAGGGACTGGTACTCAGACTCCTCCACTGAGTACCTTCAGATATATTCAGAGAGAATTACAGCCCAGGCTGTGGTTCTCTTTTGCTTTTCTCTTGCTAAGCAACTACAATTTCACTCGGCAGAGGAAAATTCTAAGACCCTCCATACCCAAAGATGCACCTAAAACTGGACTTCTGAAATTGGTGGCCCATGGAGAAACCTCATCACTTCCAGGAACCCCTGCACATATATTCCTTGCTTCTCTTTTCTATTTTAATTTCAGCCTTCTTTTTATTTTCTCTTGTTACTCCTGACACTTTGCTTTAATTATCAGTTGCTCTTTGCTCTGCCTCTGGCTTCTCTGTCCAAACATTTGATGATTTTAAAACAACTACAACCTCCTAGCCTTGCTGGATACTGACTTCCACTAACTGATTTTTGCCTCCACCACTGCTGCAAGCTAATCCCTCTTCCTGTCTCTCATCTCCCACTACTTGCATTTTCAATAACAGCATATCCTTATTTCTCAACTCTGGTTAATTATATCCATAGACTCTATCTAATATTTCTGTCCCAGTGGACAAAGAGAATGCTTCATTCAGCAGCCTAATATGCATCGTTGTTGATAATCTATAACCATCCAGAGGAAGAAAGGCTCTCAAGAGATGCTGATGACTTCATTTGACATTTAGACCTGTGTTCTTTCGAGCCTTGAATGCCTCATCACAGCTAGGGACAGAACATTCTCCTATTATGCCCATAATGCTAGTAATTTTCAGATATAGAAGGGTTAGTTTCAACCATTGCCTAGTGAGGATTCTGACATCACCTCTAGATTCCATCTCTACACCTACGCATGCTTCTAACACCTATTCTCTGATTCATCATGATGTCTGAGCTTTCCAGACCTTGCCGCCCCTCATATCCATGGATCCCCTTCTTCCTCTACTATATCCTAAAAGTGACTCCTTTCCAAGGTTCCACCCAAGTCTTTTGATTTTGGAGTCTACAGTTTCTCCATTGTCAGTCCACTAACTAGCTGTATGTCATTCACTCGCTTTTAGCCACTTGAGCAACCTTGGAGATATCGACCTCAGCCCTTGCCTATCTTGTCCAGAATATTTGTATGTCTCAAATGCATGGCTGCTGCTGCTGCTGCTGCTGGTCAACTCCTGATTTCTGTCACTTATCACAGAAATTCTTCATTTTATACTAAAGTATCTCTGGGACCCAACACAACCTAACATGCAAGTTCATCACTCTGAGCTCTCTGGTCCCATGTTTCCCACCTAATCTAAAGTCAGGAAGGCAGGAAAGGAGTTTTGAGTGGATTCTCGGGCAGCCCCTCTATATAAAGGAAAACATCCAACATTTGCAAGAGTGTGGTCTTTTAAATTCTCCAATGTAAATATGCCCACTGAAGCAAGTAAAAGTATTGCAATTTATTTCTGAGAAAGGAGTAAAAAATAAATGGAATAGGTTTTGAATTTTCAAGGTACCCAGGCTTGGTTAATTTCTAGGGCAGAGACTCAGACCTATCTCCTTCAGAGCCCAAGGATTCCCCAGAAGACACTCTGTGACCTTGCTCCTGGTTTACCCAGCATCCATTGCCTCTTTACCTGGAATGCCCTGTTCACCATCACTTTCTTAGCCTTACACCTCCACCTTTGTCACACCCAGCTCCCTTCTTGGCTCTGCTGATGATAATTATTTCTCCCGTGCTGCCTTCAGCCCACGCATCTGACACATCACTGCACTGCTCGGAATGCCTGTTAATCAGCAGGCTGCCTGCAAAGGGGCCTTTCCAAGGACAGGACTCTGACCCACTCTCCCAAAAAATGCTAAGGTGGCTACACACAGTAGAAGCTCAGACAGCCTTGAATCCAAGCCACGTGTATCCCATGAGATTCACTCAAAATTGTTTGTTTAGAACAGTAAGCAGGGGGAAACACCCTGAGCCCCCTCTCCACAGTATTCTTGGGACTGGAGAAGCATCGGAGAGCAACCAGTAGAGGCTGAGGAGGGAAAAAAGATAATCTTAAAGATGCCCTTTAAGAACTGGTTTCCCTTCAGTGACAGTAGGTCCCAAGGAAGGCTTTTGAGTAAACAGAAAGGGCAATTAGAGAGATTCAGGATCAGCCCAGGCACAGATCCCCTAGGGCCGCCGGCAACAGTGAACACGTCTCTCACCTTCCAAGATCTTGTTTCCTCTCTACTGAACTGGCAATAATACATTGCTCGCTATGCAGAGTTGGAAAAAGAGACAGGAGACTGTGTTGGTAAAACATTTACTACAAAGTAAATGGTGTGCATCAATTATGGACTGTGGGCTGTAATAGATAAGGCCTCAACAGCTGACTCTCGAAATATAAACGAATGGTCCTGCATTGGAGAGTTTGCTGATAAGCTTGGTATAAATACTCCACCAAAGAATTTAAACTGGCCCTGTGATACCATCTAATATTACCAGCCAGCTCCAGCACACTGCTGCTTGTGGGTCACAGGAACCTTCCCTCCTCTTGACTCTTTCTCTAACCCCATATCAACAGAGATTTTTTTCACAAGGTGAAAAAGGAAACTAACAAATACAACTTCTGATTGCCATGTGGAGAAGACAAGAGAGCCTCTGTTGCCCTTCCCTAGGAAAGGCTGAGGCTTCTCTGAGCAGGCCTTCAGGGTCTCAGCACAGAAAGCCATGAACACAGAGTACCTGGTTCTGAGGTGCCACTATGTTCACGAGAAGCAGGCATTTGGCAAGAATCATAGGCTTACCTGTTCTGAGATCCATCCTCAAACAGACAAGAAGATAAGCCTTGTGGCACTCTCCCCAAGGGCAGATGGTGTGGAGCTAGACAGACCTTTCTGTTTGTGGCCTTTTCTCACTCTCTACGTATATAAAAAGCACACCCTGTATTTCCTCTCGTGATTCATTTCTACCTTATTTCTCAGTTTTCCTTAGTGATTCACATAAAGCAACCTATTTTTACAATTAGGTCTTAAATAATATTCCATTACCATGGCAACAGGCTAGGCCACTGACCTTCAAACCCAGCTCCCCCCACTCATCAGGTGCATACCTGATTCCAGCAGATCTTCTTTCTCACCATGTTAAAAAACCTTCTTACCAAGAGAGATATCAGTCCCTAGAAAGTTCTAGCATTCTATTATAAGAATGGCAAGAAAAAAATACACAATTATGTATGCATTTTAGAGGCAGAGGCAAAGACTATCTTTAATCATTGTTTGAGGGCTGAGTATCAGTATAGACAAAGTTAACTCCTTGTCTCTATCAATGAAAATATTCCAGTTCAAGAAAGGATCTCTTGATAGGAAGAGAGTAACTTCTTGAAGTGTTGTTCTGATGGCAAGAATATAAATGGATCTTCATAGTAATTGTCAGTGTGCTCTAAGACTTGGCACAGAGTATGGATAATATTCCCAAAACTATGAGTTGAGAACAACCCTTTGGATGATATAAGGTTTATTACATGAGACGGTTAATACTAATTGTCAACTTGATAGGATTTAGATTCTCCTAAGAGACAAACCTTGGGCATGTCTGTGAGAGGTGGTTTTGATTTAGGTAACCTCTAGGCATGCCTATGAACAATCTTCTAGATTAGGATAACTGAGATCAGAAGACCCATCCTGAATGGAGGCAGTACTATTGCACGGGCATTTGCGATTCTGGAATGGATAACAAGGAGAAAGAGGACTGAGTGCCAGTATTAAGCACTTTATTTCCTGGTGATTGATGCCATATGAGTAGCATCCTCGTGCTCCTACCCACATGACTCCCTACTAAAAGAAACTGCATCCTCAGACTGTGAGCCAAAACCTTTCTCCCTTAAGCTGCTGTTGTCAGACACGTCTATCACAACAAAAGCAAAGATAACTAAGTTACTAGATAAAACCTAGCCAGTGTGCCCAACTTAAAGCCCACAGATCACACCAAATGCAGCCCAACACTAAACTCTTAAACTTTACATAAAGCATGGGATTTTTGTGTGTGTGATTTCTTTTATACTCGGATTCATGGTTCTTGAGTGCAAACTTTGTATATGACAAAATTGTGTCATGATATCAAAATGTTGGACACATCTGAAAACAAAAAAAAATTTTAATTTCTTATTAGAAGAAACAGAAGTGGCAAAAGTCAACAAGTAGTCCTTGGGACACTAGTTTTTCATGCTTACTGGCAATGAACACTTCTTGAAATAACATTAATAATCCCTGATGAAATCTGACATGATAGAAAAGTTGGGTAGCCCAATAAGTGTAACATGAAGGGCCAGGCCTGCTTGTTTGGGTTTCTGGCGCCATTCTGTAATAGGTTTTTGTCCTGACCGGTACCCCACAGCTGTTTAGCCCCAAAGAAAATCACACATATGTCTCCATAAATTAGAAGCTGATTGGCTCATTAGCTCTAGGCTCTCACTGGCTAATTCTCACATCTGGATTAACCCATTTTTCTGATCTATGTTATCCATGTGGCTCAGTACCTTTTTTCAGTGGGGCAGATCACATCCTGCTGCTTTGGTGGTCTGGGCAGGAGTGGGAGGAATCAACTTCCTCCTTCCCAGAGTCTCCTGTTCTCATTACATCATTTCTGTTTCCTGTTTGGTTTTTCTGCCTATACTTCCTGCCTGGCCAAACAGCATTTATTTAAAACATGATTGACAGAATACAGACAATTCTCCCATACCAAACAAGTACTAAAGAAACTAGACCAATGTTTTATGACTTCCTCATATTAAAAACCCTTGGCCCAAAAGCTTTACCACAGTAGTCAATGAAATGCTTAAGAACTAGGTATTCATTCATTTCTCCCTCTTAGTGAAAATAGATTTTTTTTCTCACACAGTATATCCTGATCAGTTTCTTCTGTTCCTTCTCACCTCCTTTCCCATCAAGATGCACACTCATTCTGTCTCTCCTTAGAAAATAACCAGGGATAATAATAAGATAAAATAAAATAAGATAAAAAACTAACAAGTTGGAATAGGACAAAACAAATATACAAAAGGAAAAGAACCCAAGAAAAAGCATAAGAAACTGATACAGCCACAGAGACCTACCCATTCACACTCAGGAATCTGATTTTAAAAAAAAATCAAACACTAAACTGGAAGCAATAATACATAGTCAAAGGGCACACGGGGCAAAATAAGAGAAAAAGATTAAACATACAGAGATAAAATAAATTTAAATTATAAAAACAGCCCTGACACAACACTATGAGACAAGGAACCTCTCCACTGCTGGACATGCAAACCACATCAAAGAGTAGTTTGTTTCCCCAAGAAGACTGCCACGGAGAAAACCAATTCTTCGCAAGTGCCTATCAGTTGGTGGTAGTTTCTGGGTTTGAGATGGGGACATGTCCACGTCTCCCACTTCAGCCCTAGGATCCCCTCTGATGTAGACCTGTTCAGTCCCTGTGCATGCTGCCTCGGTCTCTATGAGTTCACATGTACATTAAGCCAGTTGATGTAGAGGGCCTTATTTTCTCAAGATTCTCCATGCCATGCCCTCACCCTGTCTCATCTCTAGCAGGGCTCCCTGAACACTGAGGAAGACATTTGATGGAGCCATTCAATTTTAGGACTGAGTGTTCCATGGCCTCTCCCTCTCTGTTTATTGTCCAGCTGTGGGCCTCTATATTAGTTTGCATACACTTCAGGAGGAAGTTTCTCTGATGATGGCTGAATAGGCACTGATCTATGACTACAGCAGTATGTCACCAGGAGTCATTTTACTACTGTGATCTTTTAGTGGAACAGTAGTATGTGGTCTTACCCTAGGTACCTGGGCTATCTAGTCTCAAGCTCTTGGTAACTCAGCAGTGTTGGGTATGGGTTCCATCTCATGGAGTGGGCCTAAGTCAAATCAGATACTGGTTGGTGACTCCCATAAGCCTTGTGTCACCAATGTACTAGCACATCTTGCAGATATGACACCACTGTAGATCAAAGGGTCTGTGGTTTGGTTAGTGTTTACATTTCTCCTTTGGTGACATTCAGAGTATCTTCTTGTACCAAAGACACTTAGGGGTAAAGGCTCTAGGTAGGCACCAGCTCAACTTCTCTATCTTCAATGAGTTGTGTAGGTGTTGTCTTCAGCCATGGAGATTTACTACCAGTTTGTGGAGAGCAACCTATCTATAGTCTTGGCAACAGCCTGGGTTGTTTGGGGATTCCCATGGGACCTCTTTGACCAACAACTCAATTAGATGTAACTCATTCCCAGTATTGGAAGCTTCTTTTGGTGACAAGAAATGTCCAGTTAGGGTGCTGTCTCCCCCATTATTTGATGATTTCATTTAGATTATCTTCTATGTATATGTGTGTGTGTGT
>NC_022013.1:57121271-57127064 GCF_000317375.1 Microtus ochrogaster
ATCCAAACTGCCTAGGCTATTACCTCATTCAAGATGATTTTTCTAGTTCCACCCATTGATCTGCGAATTCCATGATTTCATTCATAGTAGCTAAGTTATACTTTGTTGTGCAAGGGTGCCCTGCTTTTCATCTCCTGCTGACAAACATCTAGCATGCAGTATGGGAAAGGCATATGAGTATTAACTCTTGGCATAGATGAGCATATTAAAAAATTATATGTATAACACCATGAGTCACTATACCCATAGATAGTCCCTAGCTCCAGCTTCTAAGAAAGATCAATAGTGCTGATACCCGAGTAGCAGCAAGCATACTCAGTACCTATGTCTTCTCATCTAGCACTACTTCCAAAGAAAAGAAAAGGAACTCCTTGGAGAAATCATTGATGCTAGGGCTAAGGCGATGAATAAAGATATCACAGTGCTAGAAAGGAAGGAAGAGATGAAAGAATAAAAGAACATCAAAGGGACCTTGGAGTCAAGCAAAGAAGCTCCCAACAGCCAAAGCTGAAGCAGTATGAAAACAAAACCAAACGGCAACATCTTAATTTGAAAAATAAAATATTCTTCGGTCTATATGAATGTAAATTAATAACAGTAAATAAGCAGAAAAAGAATGGGAAATGTTCTTTAAAGAAGAATTCCAAATAAGATATTTAGACCTTATCACCTCTGAGAAGCGGAAGACTTCAACTCTCTTGGAGACCTGGGCTCAATGACTCATTACAAAAATTAGAATATGACAAATAGGCCAAAGTAATTATATGTTAGAAAAACCTGGCAAACACTGCCCTAGCCAAGAAAACAAAGTTAACACCATCGGCGCTAAGTTATGTCTATAACACGTGATCCTGACCTGATTGATGGGTTGAGAGTGGTCCTCCTTTGTGACCTCCCTGCCAAACTCACACCCCCTGACTAAGCATGAAAAAAAGTAATGCAACTCCAAAAGGAACATTCTTCAAAACCGCCAGACTCCCAAGGTCATGAAAATCAAGGGGCACCACAGAGGCTGTCAGTACCCAGGGAGACCAAGGCGAGGGTGTGATCCTGGACCGAAGCCTTCTATATGGACTCTGGAGAAAATCAAGGGAAGACAAGTAACTATTGAGCTTTGCTAATCGTGACAGATTAACACTGGACTTCACTTGTCCACAAGAGAGAAAACAAGCAAAGGCTGCAGGTGGGGGACGGGGGTTCCCTGCACTCCATCTACGCAAGCTTGTGAAAATATAAATGATTATAACGGTAAGTTATTCTTAACCAAATGTAAAGATCAAAAGGGAAATCATGGGCTTTTAAAGAAGCAGTCCTATTAAAACTGTTTGGCCATATAGGTTTAATGATATTCTCACAAACATCGTCAAGACAGATTAAGGACCTCTGTGCAGAAATCAATAATGTACAGTTTTATAAACAAATTGTATGACTTAGAGGTGGGGTTGATATTTTTTAAAAGAACACACAAATAGCACAAACCTCAAAGGGAATAACTTATAAGGCTGACTATGCTAATTTAGAAACCTTCCTATAATGAAGTGTATAGGAAGTGAAATAAAAGATATGGACTAGAAGGAAGTATCTGTGCATACGTAATAGATAAATGCAATGTGGATGCAAGTGAACAAAAGTGGAAAAGTGAGATAGGGAAAGCACAGAAGCCCTAGGAAAATAAAGTCAGAGAAATGCTTGGCCTCACTTAAAATCAGGAAATTATAAATTAATGCAGTCAGAAGATAGCACATGGTGCCTACCAGACTTTCAAAATCGAAAACTATGAATTCATCAAATATTCAAAATGTTGATAAACAGTGTGTATTCACATACATAGGACTTGGCAATGTAAATTTACAAAACCACATTAGAGAGTAATTTGGCAATATCTGATAAAATTAAACAGGTCCATACTAAGGACCCAGCAGTTCTGTTATGGGGTATGTATCCCAAGGAACACATTCATGACACATGCTAGAAGGCTCGCTGCAGCACTGTCAATATTGTTGCATTGGCATCACACTGAGATGTTGTAATGTCAGTAGAGGTGTGGACAAGCATAATATGGCTGTAAAGACTCCTCATTATCTGAATGAATGTCATCTATAATGGAAGTACCAAATATTGATCACAAAGCAAATGATTTTCAATCTTAGGAAAGTTATATACAGCTGAATACTATTTTTTTCATTTTGATGAGATTAAATATTAGGAGATTGAATACATTAAGCGTATATTCATATAAAAATATGTCAAAGATGTTGACAGTAAAATACATAGCACAATTACATATTTTATTTACAGTCAGATATTATATATGGTAAAATTTTCATTTATTTATCCTGTCAACTTAATACACAGAATTCATGTCAATAAAAACAGGGTAGATGGAATGGAAAATTTAAGTATACAGAAAACAATATCTATTTTTTTCAAAAAAATAATTTGCAACATTAACATTTGTTATGTGGGATTCAGAATAGAAGTGTTTGTGATTTCAAAACACCTTTGTGTTTAAATGTTTGTATGAAAACTAAGAAAATTAATAAAATATGAACTATAATAAAAAAGACAGCTATTGAGCAGTCTAGAATTCATTTACCTATAGAAGCATGTTTAGCAAACTGTGCTAATTGTACTTACAGAAAGGGAATAGAATTTCAGAATTTCATAATGTAAATATAATAACTAAAATTGGGAAGTGATACTTAAAGGAAATTGGAGCTCTTTCAATATGATAATCCTCTTATTTTCCATAGAAGAGAGACACAAAATGTAAGCAGGTAGCTAGAAGTATGCCAACTTTGTCAGTTTCTCAGATCTGACATGACAGCTCTCTATGGATAACTGAGCAACCAATACTACTTGTGACAAAGAAATACAGATAAAAAGTTAGCAGCATCTTCAACCTTGTCCATGCACTCATTCATTTTTTTCTCAAGGCAGAAAAAATAAATATATTTTCCCTGAAAATAGCTTTAGCGTATGACCCTGCTGTTAGAATACCTCTCTATATCTATTCATGGACATGCAAAATCACCTACATTCAGTTCTTTTTCAAATGGATATTGATTATATGGGGGAGGGCAAAGTGTTTTGGTTGTTTTTAAATTTTCAATGTTTTGAAAGGGTAAGAAAAATTAACAGCAAATCATGCAACCATTATTATACTAAAACAGAACGTGAAAATAAAGTACAATATGGTAGAAAAAAATAGCATTTGACAAGGTATTTTAAAGCCCAAGTACATTAGAAGTGTTCAAAAAAGTCAAGGAAAACAGTTTTTACTGGGACGCAAAGGAGCTGTGGAATAGTGGAAACTAACTCAGAAACGACTGGCTTACTGACAATAAAGTGACTCTGTGTGCGTGCGTGCCTCCGCGCGTGTGCACGTGTGTGTGCATGTGTGTGTGAGTGTGCATGTGTGTGTGTGTGATGCTATGTGTCAATAGTGCAGTTTTGATAGAGGGAAGCACATTAGTGCCCACATGTAAGACTTTCTGGGAGAGCCCAGATAACAGGGTTGTTCAGAGTCTGGCAGGTACCCAAGGATTTGCATAGCATGGTGCTCTTGAAAAAGTTCTCTTTCAAAGAGAAAATTTAAGGAAGAGAGGGGAGGAAAGTATTCCAGGATAGAAACGGAAAGTACAGAAAGGAGACAACTTGTTATGATCCAGATGCCAGGTGTGTGCAGGGGCGGCCTGGGAGAAGCTGCACAGGCAGGCAAGGGCTGCGGTCTTGTCTCCTTCCCACCTGCTGAGGCAGAGGGGCCTTGGCAAACTTTCTAAGGACAGTGGATGAGTAGGGAAGGCATGGGAAGAAAACCTGATCCAGTCTGACTCAACTGTTTAAAGAATATTTAGGAGACGCTGGATTTCAGAATAGGAGAGATTGAAACACGCGCAAGACAGAGAGGAAACTGTGAAGGCCTGTGAACGCCTTGCTCCCCAAATGCAGCTGTCTTTAAGAATATTTATGAGGAAGACAGAAATCTCTGGGTGATCAATTATCTCCTGAGAGAAATGAGAATGGTCTAGGGCAGGGTGACTAAATGACCAGCACATTGGATGGCAACACTTTGACACTAGAGAATAGGGCAGGTGGATGGTTTGGAATTGGGCTAACAAGCATCACTGAGCAGCTGGCTATGGGGGGCCCCGCCTGGGCAGCAGGTGTGGCTCTCTCAGCATTTGGTAGAACTGAAGCCTTCAGATGGCCAGCACTGGAAAGGCATCAAGTGAGCGAAATGACAAACAGGATGTGTGGCTCTGGAAATGAACCAAGGCAAGCTTCCCCAGTCCTGTAGTTAAGGGACATTATTTTTAGGCAACCTGTCAAACTTCATTTATTCACCTTGCTTGTTCCAGAACTTTGTTCCATTCCTGTTGATATCGTTTATAATCTTGGTTTTTATCAGTCAACATATTAGCATCTCAAGCTCTCCAGTCAAGAATGTTTTCTCCCTAGCACCCTCTTCTCTTTGGAAAATTCTAATGTCTAATACATCAAGAGGGGGAAAAAAATACCAGGCTAACTCTAAAAAATTACAAATTTGTAAAACAGCCAAGGTGCCATGTCTCTACAAGCGTTTTTGTGACTGGTCCAAAAGGTCTAAGAAGAGAAAAGTAAGACGTGAGAAGTAAACAGGGTGGGATCACAAGGACACAATCAATAAAACGAAGGGGTGCTGGTGTGTGTGTGTGTGTGTGTGTGTGTGTGTGTGTGTGTGTGTGTTTGCGCACATGAGTATGTGAAGGTGTGTGTAGGCATGTGTAGGAGTATGTATATGTAAGAGGCATGTGTAGGAGTATGTGTATGTAAGAGGTGTGTGAAGGTATGTGTAATGTGTGTGTAGGAGTGTGCATGTGTGGAGGAGTGGGGGGAGAAGTGTGTGTGTATATATAGAGGAGTGTATTGTGTGTGTCAATAAGTGTGTGGGTGTGTGTGTAAGGGGTATGTCTGAAGGTGTGTGTGTGTAGAGGGGTGTGTGGAAGAGTGTGTGTGTACATGTGAAGGTGTGTGTATGTGGGGGTGTGTGTTTGTAATGTGTGTGTATGTGGAGTGTGTGTGTAGTGGTGTGCTGGTAAGGTATGTACTTTTGGAGTGTATGTGTAAGGGTGTCTGTATAAGGGGTGTGTGGAGTGTGTGCAGGGTTGTATGTATGTGTTTGTGTAGGAGTGTGTGTGTGTGTGGAGGGGTATGTGGTGGTGGTGGTGGTGTGTGTGTGTCTGTGTGTGTAGGGGGTGGAGAGGAGGCAGGTATTGAAATTGCTCAAATATATGACACATGGAAGAGCCACAAAATAAACCACAGTAAATTTTATGAGAAACCTACTTTCACTCTGAACCATAAGTAAAAGATTAAAGAAATTCAAGGAGAATGAAATTAAAAAGGTCAAATGCAGGGTCTAGAGAAGAGAGTACCAGAAGAGAGAAGCAGCTGAGGTTTATTACTTATGTCAAGCTAAGACGTAAGTAATAACCAAAGTGAAGGACGATGAGATGACTCTGATGTTAAGAGCACCTACCTTTAGCAGAGGACCTGTGTTCAGTTCCCAGCAACCACGTAAAATAGCTTACGACTGCCTGTAACTCCGTCTATAGGGAGCCTATGCCTTCCTCTGGCCTCTACAGGCGACTCACTCACATGAAGAAACACAGACACGTATAATCAAAAATAAGATCATTTAAAAAAGGAAATACCAGTGTGTGGGTGTACCCCTCGCGGTCCTGAGTTCCTTGCTCGTGCTCCCTCTCCTTCTGCTCCTGATTTGGACCTTGAGATTTCTGTCCGGTGCTC
>NC_022013.1:57127509-57132764 GCF_000317375.1 Microtus ochrogaster
GGTCCTTGGACTTCCCACAGGTCAGGGAACCCTTATTGCTCTTTGGGCTGTTGAGGGAGAGGGACTTGATGGGGGGGAGGGGGAGGGAAATGGGAGGCGGTGGTGGGGAGGAGGCAGAAATCCTTAATAAGATGGCACTTCCTTGGGATTGGATATGCCAGGTCCAGATCTGCCTGCTGAGGGCCGGTGATTCTGCTGCAGAAGATGAGAGTCCCTCTGACTGAGGCCCCACCCCAATAGCCATTGGGTTCCCTCCTCCCACAGGATATCCAGCGCATGTCCCTGTTACCCACTGCACTGATCATGAAGTCACTGGCCACTGCCCTGTGTGTTGCACATGTGCCCCCATGCCCTTCCTGACAGACACCCTAGGGAAGTTATCCAGCTGTTCATCAGACCCGGGGCTGGTGGTTGGTTTTGGATTTGTGTTGACTGTTGATACTTATTTACTGTATAAATATAATTTATCATTTGTATCATAAAAAAGGAATTCCATTACAAGAAAAATAAAAAAAAAAACCAAGGAACCAATCGTATAATAAAGGTGCTCACCACATCACAAGGCTATCCAGAAAAAAGAAATCAGAAGCATTTGTACTGTACACAGGTCAACAAACTTCTGTCAATGATATCCTGTAGGAATGTCTTTTTTAAGAGAGGGAAAGAAACTTACAGAAAGAAAAATAAAGTATTCACCCTTTCTTTGGGGGTCCTGCATGGTAAAGGCTACAAATCTTGATGCAACCACTGAAGTTCCCTCCCTGTATACAGAAGCACATGTAAAATACACCAACAGAAATGTAAAAGTTTAGAAAAGATCCATTTTATTGTTGAAGATACCTATTGAAAACCAATCAAGAATTAAATTAAAGGTATGAAGCCAAGTACATATAAACAATACATAAAATGATTTTCAAATTTTCCATAAAACCTGTCAGCTGGAAAAATGCCCAACTTAACAAAATTGTTTGGAGAAAGGTTTTATAAGCTATGCCCATATGAACTCATCATAATTAAATCTGCAATAAAATGCAACTATATATTGAAATATACAGTCTTATATATCTATACTTTGTAAATTTCTCTTTTGGTGCTTTAAATTTAATTATCTTTAATAACTATTTACTTTTACGATAATACACTCAGTATAAAACATGGATGTTCTTCAAATATTATATCATCTCTGAAATTGATTAGGATGTCTTTTGCTGGCTTACTATGTATTTGGTGATTATTAAACAAAAATATTCTAAGGACAGCATTTTCTGCAATTCAACTTTGAAACCATCTGTCATCTTAACATAAACATTCACCTAATAATATCCTGGGACTTTTTAAAGTGTATTTAATAATATTACTCCATTTTCCTTTGTATCCATAAGATCTTATGTGACACTACCAAACAACGTTGAAATCAAGATACAATTAAGGTTTGAGATAACAAACCTATCAAAGGCAAAGAAACACAAATTGAGACAGGTGAGCCTAGCATTTGTTCATGGGGAACTGGGGCTACTACATAGGGGTCATTTTTTCCCTTTCCGGGTGTTCACGCATCTGCTTCCAAATAAATCATTTACAAATGTTGACACAGTGGCACATCAATTCACTGGCCTAGCAAATAAAATATTCAATAAGGAGTCAAAGCCATCTTTCAAAAGTTATGTTGCTTAAATATCCTCTCCCCAATCCCATGACAGCATTACAGTTCTCAAATGTTATTAGCAGTGCGCTTGCATGCATTTGCATGGGTTATATATTATCCCAGTGTCTTGAAATAGTTTTTCAGCTGAACCTGGAAGAAACCTTGAAGGGGCACTATAGGGAAGATGGAGTTGTGTATTTACTGAGAGGTAACTGAATGCCAGCACCGTGCTGGATCCCATATGATCTAATTTAATTAGTGGACACAGTACACAGTGAATTGGTATCACCGTGTCTATTTTGTAGGTAAGAAAGCTAATTAAAGCTCAGATCCACATAGTAGCCAACTGAAGTTACACAGCCACAAAGTCCCTATATTGACATAAATGTTGAACCCAATGGTTCTTAACAGTGATAATTCTGTTTTCATTTGTTGTAATTACATCCCAGTATTTGTTAAGTACCGATCTATCTACTTGTGATTGGTTTTAGTCAAAACTAGGGTTCAAAAATCAATTCTATCAAAGTCTTTTTTTAAAGGGATTTTCTATAGTTTAAATGCAAAATGGGGTACTATTTGCATAAACTTTCAAGAGGATATCCCTGTTTTATTCCATTATTATCTATCAATTTCCATGTTTCCATGTGGCAACTGACTTTGTGTTGAGACCCCTAGCATATGCCTGCTGTCCCTCCCCACTGAGATTTGTGGTGATTTATGATCAGAAAACTATTGCCTCATCATCTGGGGCATTTATATCTTGAATCTCACAGTTGGACCGAAAAGGTTTCCCCTTTCTGAAATTTTTAGAATTCTGCTTTCCTATAGGCTATGATAACTGCCAATCATGACCTGTTCCATTTTCCATTGCTTGTCTAGTATCTCTCAAATCTCCCATTACTTGCATCAGTAGCAGCAAATTATTTCCTTTCTCTTATTTTAAAAATGTCAACAGTTGCACAAGGCTCAAAATTTGTCATAAATGTTCTGCCCATTTTCCAAGCTACTCAACCCAAGCTTGTGAGAAAACAGTCACCAAAGGCCACCATCCCTAGCTTTCTAGAAGAGAGATGGCTGCACAGTCACTGACTATCAGAGATGAGCAGCTTGCTCATCTAGCCCACTCTCATGTCAGAGAATCCTAGGACCCAGGACCCGTTGCACAGTCTATACTAGGTTGTCTTACCTCAGGCCACCACGCTTTCCATCTCAGGGCTTCCCCACCACTTGGCGCAAACAACCATGGCGGCTCACCTCAGCAGCGTCTTCAGTTACACAGCCTCTCTGCAAGCTCTCACCCCCACTTTCAAAACCCATTCTCATTGCTATTACATTATCATCTCCTGCCTTGAAGTGGCAGATGCCACTCCAGTTCATTTGCCTGCGCATTCATTTTTGCCTAGGCATTTCTTCCTAAATGCCATAAGGAACAGCTATATGCAAAACTCTAACACAAATATGATATAATGTCTGTTTTTATGAAGTTGTGATTAATGAAGGAGAAAATCCTATAAATTGAGAGTAATAACTTATTAAGCTCAGTGCTAGAAACCAACAGACAACATATAATAACAATTAAAATCCAATCAATCAAATTCTGTGTAGGAGCTGCCATAGAAAACAGTGAAGGAAAGTAAACACTGTAAGATAAAAAAAAATCCAAACACACACACACATACACACACACACACACACACACACACACACACACGGGGGGGGGTGTGCAACAAAAATCTTGTACTGAAAATCCAACCTCTTGAGTACTTATCATAAAGAATATGAACAGATTCAATACGTGGATGTTTGCAGCATTGCAGCACATACATGCAGCTGCAAACAGAGATGTTACAGATGCTCAGCAATATACTAAACACTGCAGGGAACCGCTGAAGCCCCAGAATTTGTTTAACCAAGATATTTCTACTGGCAATACAAACAAAGGTTTAAAGTAACAAAAAGAGAAGAGGGAAAGTCAAGCCAAAAGATTATTGTTATAAACTAGTCATCAAGACCTAGGCATGGCAGAGCATGAAATGACACATGAGAGATCTGGGGACTAGAATGGATGAACTCTACCGACAGTATTTGTAGAGTGTGTGGTCCCTAACTTCTTATCAGTAATTAACACCAATAAGAGGAAGATTTATCGGTAGAACACAGGAACTTGCACAGTGGAACTGCATGAAGCTATAATGATGGATATGTGTCCTTGCACAAGTGTCAAGCACAGAGAATGGACCATTCAGCATAATGAGTCCTGAGTGCACTATGGCCTTGAGCCAATAATGACCTGTCAATACTGACTAAGCGGTGTTGATTAACGCAGCACCTCAAGGTATTAATAACAGGGAAAGGGGGGAAAGAAAGAATAAACTTGGGAACACAGATTTTTCTACTGAAATGCTCAATATATAATATGCATTCATTTGTTTTTAGGAGGAAGTGGGAGAAAGAGTAACTTGAGGCTCTTTGGCACCTTGGACAAATCCACATCCAATTAGCCATAAAGGACAGTGACCTTGAACATAATCTACAGAGGAAGTCTGCAAGGGTTCTGTCTGTCTGCAGACTTAAGAAGCAAGAGTCTTTTTCAACCATGATAATGAATATCTTTGGACAATTGAATGATATAGTTCTGGATGTGATGTGAGAGAAGGGGGCATTCCCTATTCCATAGGCTACACATCTGTCCCCTAGGGAGCTAGCTTTCCTGAGCAACAAAATTCTTACTAATATATCATGAATTCTTATGCCCAAGCAGGAATACGAATTTTACAGCTAGTTTGTGCATATGTATGACTTACCCAAGCTATAAAATCTGGGAGTTTTCAATCTCACTGTTGCAATGGGAAAGAGCACACATACTACAGATTACACTTTTCATGATGTGCATGGATCCATAGATGCAGGAGCAATAGAAGAATGAAAAGAAAACCAACAAAAGATATGGAAAATCCCTCATTTGACCTTTAGACAAAAAGATGTCTTGTCAAGGCTGCCCAGCAGGGTTCTGGTATATACACCTGACATGCGCATTTGTCCTCAAGCTAAAAAGAAAAAGGAATAAACTAAACAAATAACATCCAAATCAGCTTCCCCCTTTGTGGAGAGCTTTAACTGGTGGAAAAGCCCAGAAGCAGAACAGGAAGCATGGCTTCAGGATCTGTAAGAGATGCTCATGCTCTCCCAGCTGCTGCAGACACACCTTGGGGGGGGGGGTAGATGATTCATCACCTCCCGGAGCTGTTTATTCAACTCCAACTCGTTTCTCCGTCCTGAGTCCTGAACTAAACTCTGCCTTCAACTATCCCACCCAATGTTCATAATTCTTTGCCTGTGAACCAAAAGCCACATGTCTGCCTTCGGTGATGAATTCATCCAGTTGACATGGTATACACTGTGCCATATACTGTGCTAAGCGTTAGTTACGCAAAGAGGAAACACAACTAAGTCTGTGGCTCCATGGTGCTTACAAGGAGAGGTAAGAATGCATATTTTAAAAAGTAATATAAAAAAATTCATCACACATATGATGACACAAAATGATCAGACACAATTCTATGGGAAGCCATGTGGTTACATGAATGTAGAAGTAAAAATAACAGCCGGG
>NC_022013.1:57132864-57152405 GCF_000317375.1 Microtus ochrogaster
TATTTATTTTTTCCTCGTTCTAGGATCCGAAGCTGGTTCAACTGCATTAATTCCTTCCTTTGGGACGGGCGCCAAAGACACAGAGGAAACCATGGCTCGGATAAATAAATAAATAAATAAATAAATAAATAGATAGATAGATAGATAGATAAATAGAAATAAAGTAATAAATAAATAAGTAAATAAAAATAAAAATAGCTCATGAGTTTGAGAGAGATCAAAGGGGTACGGGGCACACAGGAATGACTAGAGGAAAGAAAGGGGAAGTAAGTTAGCTATATTTTGCTTTTAAAATTATTAAAAATAAAAGTTATGTTATTTTAAGGTGATCTGTGTATCTGCATATTGTTTATAAAGACAAAAAACTATTTTACTCAGGTGTTTGAACAGTATAAAATTAATGATTATTCTAAATTAGGACTGTTTTTCATCTTTTAAATTTAATTTGAAAAAAAAATATAGACAGAAGGCATTGCTGGGCCTGGTGGTGCATGCCTGGAATCTCTGGTACCGATGCAAGACTATTAAGAGTTCAAACCCAGTTAACTATTTTCTAGATCCTGCATAGTACCTTTACCTCTACTGTAGGTAAACCTTGATGCCGTTTATATATGTGTGTCATTTCTTTTATATTTGCACATTTCTCTCTTTTTATAGACTCATTTGACAATAAATAGTATATAAAATGTGTCAAAAATAAAAAATAAGTATGTAAATATGTGGTTACATAGTGCCATAACTGCTAAGAAAGAAAAGTTCCAGGGTTTACAAAGGAGAAAAACAAACACTTAATGTCTTCAGAAAGGCCACGCTGGAGAGGTGACAGAAGAGCAGACTTAAAGTCAGTCAGATCTGGCTAGGCAACAACAGAGAGAAAGTGTTTTTAAAATATGTGATGACCAGGGGGCCCGAAGCTGTCTGTGATATTTAAGGAGCAAAAAGAGGCCAGGAAAAGGGACAGCAAGGGAGGTCAGATCAGAGATGGGACACAAAGAAAGCTACCACCGTGCTTGAAGTTCTGAAAACCAAATGAGATTGTTTCACTTCCTAAACAGTAAGCTCAACATTCTAATCGTTGGCAATTACACAGGGGTCTCAAGAACCGTCTAACAGCCCCTCCTTTTAAAGCAATCCTGCTCTGATTTTGAGGAGAGCTGAATCTATAGCACAGTTATGGGGAGTTCCCTTTGCGACAACAATGTTAATCTACAAATAGAGAAGTTGTCCATTTTTAAAATACGACTGATTTCTATCACTGACATTTCATAGCCAGTGTACAACCCTTACATATGTTATGAAGTACATCTCTACAGATTTGTTTATTTGGGGACATTGTTGTAATATATTTGGGCTTCTTTGTCTCTATTTTCTAACTATTGGTCCTGAGAATGTAAGAGAATGCTTCATTGTACAGTGAATGTTTCCTGAGACATGAAATTTATTGAATTTGGTTAGCAGGTTTTTAGGATTTTTCTACAAACATTGTCAGGCTACCATGAAATGAAGATTTACTTTAAAACCCACTGTTTCCAGCTTCTTTTAAAATAAACTTTAAAGGAACATTTTGTTTATGTCAGTGGCTTGCCTGCATATATGTATACAGATGAGTGAGCTGATTCCCTTGGAACTTAGATAAGGTTGTAAGCTTATGGGTGCTTAGGAAGGAATCTGGATCCTGTTAGGGAATAGCAGGTACTCTTAATTGCTGAGTCATCTCTCCTTCCCTCCTTTTTATTTCCTTCATTGCTTGAACCACAGGCACTGACTGACCTCTGGTTGTTCTTACTGATCCTGGGAGAAAAGTAACAAGATTTCAATCATTAGAGTCAATTCTCTATTCATTCCTTTCCTCAAACTATGGATGTATTTTTTACTCCTTGTTTCTTTATCATTCTAGGTTATTTTTGTTGTTGTTTGTTTTCAGCCAAGGTCTCAAGCTTAGTTCAGATAACCAGAAACCCCCCACTATATTGGGTTAGTTTGGCATCGAACTATTGGCAATCCTCCTGCCTCAGCCTTCTCAGGGCAATGATTACAAGCATGTGCTACCAAATACATTTCTGTATTGAAATGGTCATGTGATATGCTTCTGTATTTTATTTATTTAAATTACATTGGTCTGTTCTCAACTGTTTAAAGAACTGTATCTAAGAAATAAAACTCTACTTTGGCATTGTGTGCTATCATTGTTATACATTGCTGATTTGGCCTGTTAGCATTTGCTGAAGGCTTCTGTATCTAAGTGCATTGATGGTTGGTGTATAATTGCCTTCTCTTGTGTTATCTTTTTCTGGGGTTTGTTGTAAAGAAGCCACTAGTTAGTTCCCGGCTGCTCAGCCCCAAAATAACCACACAGAAACTGTAGCAATTAAATCACTGTTTGGCCCATTAGCTCTAGCTTCTCATTGGCTAACTCTTACATGTTAATTTAACACATCTCCATTAATCTGTGTATCACCATGTGGCTGTGGCTTACTGGGTTAAGTTCTGGCATCTGTCTCTGTCAAGGCTACATGGCTTCTCCCTCCCAAGCCTGCACTGTTTTTTTTTTAAACTCACTGTGTCTCATTTCAAGGTCTTTTATGTTTGAATCTGTCCTATTGTGTATTTGAAATCCTTTTCTGTCCAGAAGCATTTTTTAAAATGCTAAGCCACAGTGTGACTAGGGTCAAGGCTGCTTTTCTTTTGGCTCTGCCCATTCTAACATATCAGAGGCATGTTCATTGCCTCTGCAAGCCACACACACCACCCTAGTTCCAAGTATGCAGTTGATCTATGTTGCAACAATAAGCAAGTTGTAGCACTCTGCTTACAAAACCCATTTAAATGTTCCATAGTCAGACCACGTCAGAGTTTGTACTGGCAGCACGGCCCAGGAAGACTCCATTTTAAAACTGTGTGGCTTTTTTTCTGCTACCACTGAATCAGGAACACCTCTCTTAAAGGGGCTGCAGCACACCACCAGCAAAATGCTGGCTACCAAGAAGTCATGCTTACCTCTGTTCTTTTGTGTCTAAAATTACTTTTTAAGCTTTCTCAGGCTTTGATGAATTTAGTCAGTCCCACATTGGTGCACCGATTTGCAGTAAGAGGTTGTTCATTAATTTCCCAGCTTCCTGGACTCCCAAAATAATTACATAGAAACTACATTAATTGCAAAACTGCTTTGGCCTATAGCAAGGCAGAACTTAGTAGGCAGGGAAAACTAAACTGAATGCTGGGAGAACGAAGGCAATGTAGCCCCATTGGAGACAGCACTGGAACTTTCCCAGGTAAGCCACAGCCTCATGGCAACCCACAGATTAATGGAGATGGGTTTATTTAAGATATGAGTTATCCATAAATATGCTTAAGCTATTGGCCAAACAATATTGCAAATAATATAGTTTCTATGTGATTATTTCAGGAGTCTGGGCAGCTAGGAAATAAACAAACAGCATCTTACTACAGGGGTTGGTGTTCGAGTTATGGCAGTTTAATTAAACGTATTCTTAAAAGTGATTCTTTGGAAGAACTTGTGGTTAGTATTGTTTCTTTGAGTGTTGGATGAAATCCACCCATGAGAATATCTTGTCCTAGAATTTAATAAATGGCATGGCATTTGTTTTACAAAACTAACATCTTGTTTTAAGGGGTAAATTTCCCTTTAGTCTCTGCTCTATTTACTGATGTGAGATTTTGTTTTATATCATAGTATTGTTTTATCATCTTCTTACTGTGTAGAAAGTTTATTAGAAAGTCTTTTCGTACCTGATATTGACAATGTTCACTTTTTCTTTTGTTGATTTTTCCCTTATTTTTTTCTTGACAGTCTCACTGTTTATCTCTAATCGACCAGTAACTTGCTCTGTAGCTTAAGACAGCCTCAAAATCATGATCCTTCTGCTGCTAAGTCTCCTGAGTGTGGCAATTTTAGACCTGTGTAACCACGCCTAGTCTCATTCACAATATATCCATTTTATTTTTTAAAGGGTATGGGGTTAGACTTTCTAGTTTATTTATTATATCAATCCTATTTCTTCAAGATTCTTTTTATCTAAGCTTACTCCTTATTTTTATGTCTTGTTAAGGAAAAACCCAAGAATCTTCTACATGATCAAAGCAACAAATTTCTTATAGGCATTTACAGTGATAACTTACCTTTAAGTATTATTTTCGCTGCATTTCATAGTTGTTGACATAGTGTGCTTTCATTATTATTTAAATCAGAAACATTTTAGAGATTTCTTTTGTGCCTTTTCCTTTGACACTTGGGTTATTCAGAATTGTGCTATATAGATTTCACTATGTATTTCCTAGATTGTTTATTCCCATTAGTTTCTAACTTAATGGGATTGCAAATGACAGAAAACCCTCTAGAAAGTCAGCACTTACAATGACTACGCTTTAGCTACGCAATGACAACGTCTTTTGTGCCGAATGCTTGTGCATACTTAAAAATGTTGATTTTGGAGTTTGGGGTTGAAATGTCCTACAAATGCCGATTGTGTCCAGTTAATTAGTAGAGTTGTTTAGATCTACATAACCTAATAAACTTTACTGCTTATGCATTTTTTAGGAGGATGAGGTTAAGATTTGACTGTTTTAGACTTTTCTATTTCTCCTATTAGATCTGTCCCAACGTTTTTTCAAAAATTTTAATGTTCCACACACATTTTCTTTTTGGGTCACTTATTTTGATGATCATTATGCAGTGTTCCTAACTACCGATAACGATGTCCATGGTGTGACTTTGCTGGCTTTCGTATTCGTACTAGATGCATGCTGTGTCTTTCTCCCTCCTTGTCAATGCACTTGTGCCTGTCTGCTTTAAAAGCTTCTAGATTTTTCCGACTTCCAGTTGTTAATAATTGAAGCTCTAGGCCCTTGCCTGTTACTCAACCCTAACATGTGAAGAAACCTATAATCTCTTCTTCATGTGTCCCATTAGTGTGTGTCACTTTCCTTTTCAGGTTTTTGAGGCTCCCAAGGCAGGAAATAATTTGTAGGTGTGTTACAATACATTTTTTTTTGACATAGCTGATCACTTCAAGCTACTGGAAATGCATAGATGCTCCTTCTGATTAACTAGAAGCACTGAGCACTGAGCTGTAACATGAATCAAGTCACTTGGGGATCTAGTCACACCGGCTCTGCTTCAGGCGATCTGTAACAAGATCTAAGCTTCCACTTCACACCAGTGAGGCTGCCACTGACCTCACCCTGAGGACAAAGGACTTATGGTACTCACCAATACTCAGAGCCATTCACTCACACAGGAGTCAAAGCTCATGCACCTCAGTGCCTTGAGGGTCGAAGACAACAATGTGAGTGTAACCACATTGTAGCCGAACAGTGTAAGAGAGTTATGAAACCAGAGGCAGTATAAAGAGTGCATCCCAAAAACAGTCAAGCTAGAAAACATAAACCCCGGTTCCATGAAGAAGAGCATGCAAAATAAAATGAGCGCATATTTAACTATTTATGGTTCAAACTCCGTGTTTTTATATGGATTAATTAGGAACTAGAATTCCCCACATCTGAACCTAAAATGAACCATGGATAAAGTTTAGTGTCCATAGAACATCTTGGCCATCACTGAAATACATACATATTTCTACATATCATAGTGCATTCACTCACCAACATGTACTTAACTATACTCTAGCTCAGTTCACATGCTGTTGTACCTGTTCAGTTCAGTGACGGATCACAGCTCACGCTGGAGTGTACTGCAGCTTATTTATCTATTCATCTTTTTAAAGGGTAGCTAAGTTGCTTCACAGGCTTAAAAATTAAGGAAGTTACTGCCAAGGTCCACAATCACCTTCTTCAGCATGATGAAACAGGCCTGTAAGTCTATGGCCTGAGAAGACCGAGGCAGGAAGACCATGATTCCCAGACCAGTCTGTGCCACACAGCAAAAGGAAATGTCTCAAAAATATACCCACTTAAAGTATTTGTGTTGCTGTGTAGTTTCCACTAATCTGGGCAAGCACCGAGGATTGTGATTGCTGGGTTATGTGCCTACTGTCCACTGTCTAAAGCACAAGGACATAGCTGGAGGAAGCATTTGCTCATTTTTCTTTCAAATCCATGCTTCCAACTTCAATGAGTAGATGAGCGAACATTTACATTTCCAGCCTCTCTAATCTACCAATACAAACACAAGGATCAAACCAATCAAATAATAAATGCCATCCATTCTGACACAATTGCCAACAGAGTTACTTACTTCCTACAGATTCCTATACAGCTGCCTTCTTTCTCACATTTCTGAGTTATTCTCTATTCAGAACTCCAGATCCAGGCTGTCTGTGTGGCTACCAAGGCCCCTATCAACATCAACAGCAAAAATAATCATAGTTTAAAGCTCTAGCAGGTGGTGATTCGGTCTCTTCCACACCCCGCGTAGTAGACATAATTGTCACTCCTGTGTATAGGTGACAGTAGGAAGTGACACAGGGTTAAGTGACTTGCACACTGTCACACAACTAGTAAGGAGCGAAGAAGATTTGAACCCAGGAAATCAGGTATCAATGGCCGTGCTCATGGCAAACACGGTGCACAATTTCAAGAGCAGGTGCTTCTGCTGCTGCTTTCTAAAAGGAATTTCTGGGTGGAGTGTGAGTCCCCTTAATATGGGGTGTTACTCACCTAGGGCTTTTAGACAAGTATTCCAGAATACAGGCACTGACAAAATAAGGGAGCTGGGCTATACAACCCTTTTCCAATACCAAAATTTCCAACGTTTCTGCTAAGATTATGATAATATGTAAACTGACACAGGGATGGAAATAATCACAAAAAATTGGAAATTTTTGTAGTGAAACAAAAGTGAGCTATGTCCTCTCAAGGCAGGAATGTGCCTTCCTGCGGATGAATAGGTACTGTTGCTCAAAGTAGTCAAACACATCTGTGTTCCCAAGCGGAGCTCATTCTCTTTTAGATATCAGTGCTAAGTGTACCTTTAAGGAATGTATGAATTCCAAATACTAGGGTAGCAATTATGAATTTTTGCAAGGACAGATGAAATATAAGTGCTAAATTGTTATATGCTAGACTGAAATGTAGATTGAAGGTTAGTTTGACTAATAAGAAAAATGTTGATAGGAAGAGGACAGACAGTCGTCATCCATTCCTTTAGCTGAGTACTCCAATGACCAGGCCGTGTTTTCAATTTCAGGGAATGATATACCATGTACAAGTAGGGACGTTACCCACCTAGAAGGCACTAAGACATTTCCAGAGGACAGAAAATAATGAGGGACTACCTTGCTTTGAAAAAATACATCATTACAGAGGATTTCCTCTTATACACACAGAGACACATTTAAAGTAGAACAATAGGAAGCCCCTGGGTCCCACTGAGATCTGCAGAACACAGTATGCAGAACCCCAGCTCATGGGCCATTGATGTTGACAAACAGCAATTTGTCAGTAAAATGGAGAAAACAGTAACAGTAAGGAGGAAGTTAGAAAAGCTACACAGTGACTTTATAACCATTCCAGGAGCTAGATCAACTATAATGCTACAAACATTGGAGGCAAAAACGCCAAAGGAAAACTTTTACAGGATATTACCACAGTAGCTGCTGGCATTCAAATCATAGTTTATACCTCTCTACCTGAATTCCAAAACTCCCCCAAAAGACTAGAATGTAAGATGCAAACTGCAGCCAGGTGTGCTACTAAAACAACCAAGGAAAAGCCTACTCGCCCTGTGTAGAAAGGGTTCTCAGCGGTCAAGGACAGCAAACAGCAAAGAGAGCCTGGAAAGCGCGAGAAAGACTTCACAGAAAAAGCACCCAATATGCTTTCATAATATTGCACAGTGTGGGAAAGCGCCTGCTGGAGAAAATGAAATGTAAAGAAAGTAAATTTAATTACTTAGAGAAAGAGCTCTTTGTAACAACACTTGAGAATGAAATCCATAAAGCAGCGACTAACAATAAGAGAGGCATCCAAAGAGAGGGAGGGGGGCAGATAGGAAATAAAACATATGTAAGTACAGCTTATCCAGTCGGAAAAATGGAAGCCATTCCCCAGAATGACCAGAAACCGAAGAAGAACTGAAAGTTGTCCAGGAAAGTTGAATAGATAAGAGGACCCAAGCTAAGAGCTGGTGCTCCCAGAAAGGAGGCATACCGTGAAAGTATTCAGAGTTAAGAAAAGTCATTTAGCTAAACTATGGGGTTCTGAAGAAAAGACTCACAAATTTGGAATTGTAAGTGAGGTCTTGGACTATATGAGACCCCATCCAAATGAATAAAGAGAATGTGGGTAGATCACACCCATACTAGTACATAATTATTATGCTATAGGTGAAAAGTTACTATTAGTGCAAATTAGGTTGTTGTAAATTTGATGCTAATTATAATGGCTATGCCAAAACTAAGACTATAACAAACATATGTACAATAACTATATTCAAAGAATATAATTTGAATATAATATAATTCAAATAATCAAAAGCATTAAAATCGTCAGCAAAAATATATTTAACACAAAAAAAATTAATGGAAAAAACAAAAGAATGATAAAATATGTTGTAAATAGCAAAATGGTTAATGTTGCTCCTAATTAACAATAATATTAAATATAAATGAATTAAATGTTCTACTTAAAAGTACTGTTAAGAAAATGACTTTCTATTAACCAACTTTATGCTATAGATAAGTGACTCTCTACAGATTGAAAGACAGGTAAATAAAAAAATAGAATAAAGACACTCTATGCAAATTTTAAACAAAAGAGAACAGGTATATTTGTACTCATTTCAGACAAAAGAAATGTTAAATCAAAAATTGTCACAAATGAAAGAAAAAAATCATATGGTAAAAATCAATTCATCAAGAAAGAGTATATCACACTTATATAACTTAATTTGTAATACCTACATGTATTAAGAAACTATGAATAAAACTAAAGGAATAAATAGCAATTTAAGAAATGTAAAAATATTTGTTACCCTACTCCACAATGTACAGATTGAGACAGAAAGCCAATAAATCAAGATCAGGCTAAAATAACATCATAGGCATACTGTGAAAGTATTCAGAGTTAAGAATACAAAGGATTAACAAAAAAAATCAATCCAATGGCAACAAAACACACATTTTATCAACCCATATGCAAAATTCTTCAATATTAATTACATTAGATCAAAATTCAAATTTACCAAATTTAAGAAGATTAAAATCTTATAAACCTTATATATTACTTTCTGGCCAGAAAGTAATATTAGGAGAAAAGAAAAAGTCACAAAATATGGAAATTAAATAACAACACCTGAGCAGTCTGTGGGTTAAAGATGAAATCAGAAGAAATAGCTTCCTAAAGCTTTGAAATATGAACACAGAAAAAAATAACAAAAATTATGAGATATGAGCTGGTGAGGTGGCTCAGAGGTTAAGAGCACTGGCTACTCTTCCAGAGGTCCAGAGTTCAATTCCCAGCAACCACATGGAAGCTCATAACCGTCTATAATGAGATCTGGTGCCTTCTTCTGGCCTGCAGACATACACGCAGGAGAAATACTACATAATAGATAATACAATATATAACAGATAAATAAGTAAATCTTTTAAAAAATGAATATATCTATAACAGTTCTAGAAGAACGACATGATAAATCTGCATTAGTTACAATGAAAGACCTCAGTCAACAAGCCAGCTTTACAAAACAAAGAAGTAGTGAGAAGAGGCATCATTGTTCTCATCCAGCCATTCACCCTGTGAACTAGAAATCCTTGCGGGGCAGGATATATCACCATCACAATAGCAGCTAGACTAAGGTGTGCAGAACCAGCTGTCTTCTGACTGGATTCCAGACCTCTGCTGTGGGGAATTAAGAGGTGAAGGAAGGGTCTGTTATGGTTCTATTGCTGTGAAGAGACACTATGATCAAGGTAACTCTTGTAGAAAGGAAACTCTTAATTAGAGGCTTGCTTACGCTTCCAGAAGATTTGTCCATTATCACCAAGGTGGAGAGCAGGGCAGCATAAAGGTAAGCATAGTACTGAAGAAGGAGCTGAGAGCTTTACACTTGATCCTCAGGCAGGCAGAGAGAATGAGAGATACTGGACCTGGAAGGGGCTTTTGAAATTACAAAGCACAACCCCCTTCCCCCAAACAAGGCCACACCCCTGAATCCTTTGAAACATTTCATCAATTGACCACTAAGCATACAAATACATGAGCTTATGTGTGTGTGTGGGGGGGGGCACTCTCATTCAGAACACCACAGGAAGGGACAGCCTATGTCCGATGCTGTAGCTAGGCCCAGATAACAACTCATATCGAGGAAAGTTACAGTCCTGGACAGAGAATTTACTACTGATATTTAACTAAATTGACAAAGTAGCAAACTACAATGTTTACACCCTTAGACATATGCTGCTCACAGCATTTATCAGGGAAGTGTTCTCCATAAAAAGCTTTGCTACTCAAGAAAGGTTGTGGGCCCAGTTCTAAACATGATATTTACGGCACCCCGATAAGTAAAAATTGCAGAAGAGGAGCAGAATTACAAAAGATAGAGATTTGGTGAAGACACAGTTATAATACTGGTATATACAATGTTATAATAGTTGAGAGAATGATATTTTATACTACAGTATATAATATATATATATATATTATACAATATTAACCACAATTATTGTAGTTACCTGCACTCAGCTTGTAGGGGCCAGCCATGATAAGCTAAGTCTGGGCAGGTCCCCCCAAAGGAACTTCCAACCATTATTACCTGGGACTCTGGTCATTGATAAATTCAGATGGAGTCTGGAGTCTCAATAGTTTACCCTGAGACAATGCCTGGCAGGCCGAGATTACCGGACCCCCACCCAAGAGCAGACCATTCAAAAGAAATGCCTGACATTCCAACAGCTGTAGATAGGATCACCTGCCAGGACACTTCACCAGGACACCCCTAGACAAATGTCAGACAAGGCAGGGGTCCTGAACCTCAGAGACCCCTCACCCCCACATTTACTACTATAAAAACCCAATTCTAATTGAGCTCGGGGCTCTTCGGTTATTCCAAAACATTGGACATGCGGAGAGACCAAGTTTGAAAACTTGATTAAAATAAAGACTCTTTGCTTTTACATATGGGACTTGGTCTCCTTTGTTGGCTTTTGTGGGGACCCATGGATTTGGGAATAACATACTCACACAAGACCAGCTATATATCTGGGAATCACTAATGGGGTCCCATCTTTTACCTCTGACTATTAACTACTGAGAGACTCATGGATAAGGGGAATCGAACAAGACAAAGAAGAAAGCCCAATATCTGACTTTAGATTTTTATTATTAAGACCAATTAGAATTCGTGCTAGACAGCAACACATTAAAACAACAGATTTTGAAGGTTTAATGGACCTTACCAGACAGGTAAGCTACAAGTAAGATATACCACATTAACATAATAAGAGGAAAAAATTATATATTCACCTCAACAGATGTCAGACCGCATTTGACAAAACTCAAGTCCTTTCATGATAAAATAATCTCAAACAAGTTAGAAAAGGAGTCACTGGAACTGGGTGTGAAAGGGTAGACTCATCAAACCTGCAGCCACCATCACACTCAATGAAGAGCTGCGAGCCTCTCCTCTGACACTGGGAACAAGGATGCTCAGTCTTACACATCTATTCTGTTACAGTAGCAGAAATACTAGCCAGACCAATGAACGAAAAGGAAATGGAAGATATTTAAATTGGAAAATAGGAAGTACTACAAATGTTTCTAAATGTAAATGAATGCATCATTGTCTATATGGGAAAACACAAATATTCCAACCAATGAAGTAGGAGAACCAATACAGAAATGAAGGAATTTTGTTTGCTTGCTTGCTTGCTTGTTTATTTTTGTTTTTTGAGACCGGGATTCTCTGTAGCTTTGGGGCCTGTCCTGGAACTAGCTCTTGTAAGTCAGGTTGATCTTGAATTCATAAAGATCTGCCTGCCTCTGCCTCCCGAGTGCTGGGATTAAAGGCATGCGCCACCAACGCCCAGCCAAATGAAGGAAAATTTTAAGAAATAAAAGTTGACATGTTACACACATACAGATAACACTCCCATGCACATAAAATGTAACAGTAAAACAAAAATATAAAATTAGCATGTGAAATTGGTAATATTTTTATAGACTAAAATTAACTACAAGAAAAATGAAACCAGAATAAAGCATCAAATGATCTTAGGTATAAGTTGAGCCAATGGTGATGGATGCATACTTGGAAAACTAGAAGAGACAACTGAAAAAATTTACAAATGATAGAAGTATATGGAAAACTATCCTGTGTTCACAGATTGAAATAATCAGTAACATTAAAATATCTATACTAAAATACATTAATATGCACATCAGGGAGGCAATTAAGGATGACATAAATCTGTGTTCCTGAAAAACATGGCACATAAAATTTGAGCCGTGGTCACTCAAATTTGACTCTAGAATGATGTAGATATTCTCTCTCTCTCTTTCTCAAATAAAGAAATAAAAGAAAAAGAAAAAAAATACTACCAAAAGTGATTGATAAAACAAAAGCAACCCCATCAAAAAACAAAAATCATTTTTCATAGAAATAGAAAAGGAATGACCCTGAAATTCCTGCTCATCAGCACTGAATACCCAATCAATTTGAGGAGCATAAACAAGCATGCGGGAATCACATTAGCTATGTCAAAGTAACCTACAAAACTGGGGTCAACCTAAGCAGTATAATATTGGCACAGAAGATACAGACAGATCAATATAATATAACAGAGAACCTGGAAATAAGCCTGTGCAGTCATAGGTAATGGATCTTTTAACAATGCTGCCAAGAATACATGTTGGAGTAGGCTGATTTTTCAATAATTGGTGTGGGGAAGCTGGGTATTCCACATGCATAGAATAAAAACACTTCACATCATGTGTAAAATTTAGCTCAAAATGAATAAAGCCTAAACTGTAAATCTGAAAATATAAAACTTCCAAAAGAAACTGGGGAAAGCTTTTTGCTATTAGACTGGGCAATGATTTCATTTTTTTTTTAATTCGGGTGACCCCAAAAGTAAAGATAATAACAGCAAATATATGCACATAAAGTTATAACAAGCTAAAATCTTTAGCACAGAAAACAACCTACAGAATAAATAGACTGTGGATGAATAAAAATATCTGAAGACTATGTATCTGGTTATAAGTTAAATTCAAAATAGATAAACAACGATTCAACAGCAAGAAAACAAATTGCTGGATTTCTACAAAGTCAGAGGACCTTTGCATGGTGACAAGATCTCTAATCCCAGCATCCATCAGGCTGAGACAAAGAGATGGCAAGTTTGTGGCCAGTTAAACAGCAAAATTTTGCATAAAAAAAACAACAAAATGTGTGAGGGACCTGAATAAATGCTTATCAAAACATGCATTGCCCATAAGCAGATGAAAATAAAATGTTCAATAGTATTAATTTCAAATAAATAGAATCCAAAGCCTACCTATTGGCTATTTTGTGCACAGTTGTTAAGAATACAGATTAGTATAGAAAATATGAATGAGTGAAGAGATTTCTCATCAAATCCATCTGGAAATTCTGTATGATCTGATAACCCAACTTCTCAGTTTATGACCAAAGGGAATGAGGTTGCAATCTTGAAGATATATTGGTATTCCTTTGTTCGTTGCAGCATTTTTCTCCATGGCCAATATAAGGAATCAACCTAAAACTTCCCATATGGAAGGATGGTTAAAGAGACTATAACATGCAGGAGAATTGACAGGACAGATAGATATTGGTATAACTCATATATGTAACTCAGAATTTAAAAAGAAAGAACCATTGTCATTGATGAAAATCTAGAGGGTGTTATGTTAAGTTAAAGAAAACAGACACAGAAAGCTAAATATTTCTTTGTAATCTCACATGCAGGGTCTTAAAATGTCTAACTCGTGGAAGCAGAAGAGTGACTGGAAGGGATTAGGTATAAACAAGCACAGATTTTCATTAAGGGGTGATGAGTATGTTCTGCAGATCTAATGAACATGATAATGGCTATAGCTAACAACACCAGATTTTATAATGACTGCTTAGACTGTAGATGTTAACACACGTCCACACGGTAATCATGAGAACAGACATCTGTGGATATGTTATTTAGCTTTATTATATCGATATATAGTATAGTCAATGGGAGGGACAGCCTTTCACCTTGGGAGCACTGAAGACTTTATACTTGCAGTGTTCCTGGCAGAGGTAGCTTGGCTTATAAACAGTTCTGTGCAAGAGACTACTCCTTTCCAAATGAAAGTTAAAATTGCTTATTTCAAATTTTCTTTTCTAAAAGGGAAATACATTCATGCAGTGAAAAAAAAAAAAAGCCTGTCAATGAACACTCCCAATCTGTTGCTTAGCCACTGAGTCCATATCTGGTAGCAGAGAGTGATTCTGATTGGAAACATTAAGATACAAAGCCTCTAAGCCTCCGATTCCAAACCTGATAGCACAGCTTACCATGTCTCACCTGATCTTGATCGCAATTCACACCCACAGTCACACCGTTCTCTTTGGGTAGGAGAGCCTTGCAGACCACTCCATCTGAAGAAACAGCCCCACCTCCATGCTACCTCCCCTTTCCCCACAACACTCTTGCTATACTGTTTTTTTCTTTTTTTTTTTTTTAAGTTATTGTCCCCTCAAAAGCAGGGGCTGGTCTCCTGTACTATGTTGCGTCTAAACTTCTCTCAACCACATCAAGTCTATACTGCTTAACAAATTATGCTTGGATGAGTGAATTAAGAAAAACCCGCTTCATCCTGACCTTCAACCCAAATAGAAAAATTAATGAAAAATATAAAACCGTAAAAGTTTTAGGAAGGAGAAAATCTTCAAAGTCTTAGGCCAGGCTAAGGTTTGATGTCAAAAGCATAAATGACCCAGGAAGACATATGTTCTAAATTAGACCTCATAAAAATTGAAAACGCTCTGCAATCTTTGTTAAAAGATTTGAAATGCAAGCTACAGGGTGGAACAATGTTTGCAAATCACGCATCAGATGAAGAACATTTAATAAAACATGTAAACAATATATAAATAGATAACGCCCAAGGAACCTTCAAAAGTCACTGGCGGGACTCAAACAGTCCAATTAGAAAAGAAGTAAAATGTAAAATCAGATATTTTACGGACAAGGAGGTGTCAGTAAATAGGCATATAGAAAGTATTCATTGTTGGCCATTAGGAAAATGAAAATTTAACCCAGAATGAAACATCACTCCATACATATCAGAATGAAATAAAAAGTGAAAACAACTCTAAATGCCAACATAGCTTCTTAGAGAACTCATCATTCAACGGCCATACAACCTAGCAACTGCACTTTTGTGCAAAGATAACACGTAAACAAAACTGTGTTTACATGAGAACCTACAAAAGCATTCATAGCAGTTTATTCATAATTGCCAAGAGCCGGAAGCAGCCCAGATGTCCTCCAATGGGTGGATGATCTAACAATTTGTTGCACTCATCACTGAGAGGCAGCGAACTATGTATGACTATACCAGCAACCTAGAGAGTCATGGAGGATCGGGCTGACTTAAAAAGGCATAGTCAACATGTATGATTCTATTTATATAGCATATTTCATGGAAAATCTAAATAAAACCAGTCAATCACATCAATATCAATACCTGATTGTAATACAATGCTACAGTTTTGCATTGGGAAAATGAGGCCGAGTATAGGAGACCTCTGTGTTATTTCTTACAACTGCATATGAATCTATAACTATCTCAGTTAAAATGTCAATTTCATAATGATATCAGGTAAAATCAAACTGAATCTTGAGTCCTAGTCAAGGGATTTGAACTCTTAAATAGGCAGCTGGGAACCAAAGAAACAGGTTGCAACAGAAGACTCCACAGATGAGTAGAACAAAAGAACCAATAGGTTGATGATGAATAAAGTGGGCTAAAAAAATCATGAAAGCAGGAAATCCACAGCAGAGCCCAGAGTGAGGCTATATTGGAACCATTATGCTACCCTGCTAGATGCTGGGTAGATCCAGGCCTGCCTTCACCTTGGTACCTTCAGGTTTAATACTCATTTACTTTATACCTTTTTTTTTGTTGTTGTTGTTCTTATGTGTGGTTTGCTTATTTGTTTATTTTGGTAATTTGCACTGCGTTTGAGAATCTGATCATGATCAAGGGATTTTCAAGAGCACCCTCATGACAAAGAATTTATTCTTTTATTGTATAATTTTAACATTTTTCAAAAATGAAGGAAGAAAGTCATACCTGAAATTATATTTTAATTCAATAAAACAAGAATTCACTCTTGATAAAACTGTTATAATTTTATGAATATAAGCAAAAAATTTTGTTGTGTGTGTGTGTGTGCATGTGTGTGTGTGTGTGTTTGTGTGTGTTTATGTTCACATGTTTACCCTGGCACGCATGTAAAGGTCAGAAGACAACTTGAGGGATGTCTTTCTTTCCTTCCACATGTGGGTGCCATGGATTGAATTTAGGTCATCTGGCTTAGCAACTGCCATCTTTACCAACTGTGCCATCTCTAGAGCCCAACTGGCATGTTTTTAAAAAATAATTTTAAGATCTTTGAAGATCTGAAAATATATTAGACTTGTGATCTTAATTAATTTTAAATGAGTGTTGATAAAATTTTGATTAAATGAGCTTACAATCTATTTTTAAAGGTCTGAGGAAATTTAACTTGTTAATTTTGCGTTTCAGTTTATTAGTTTTATAATCAGCATTTAAATGTCCAGACCAATAGAATTTAATTTATATACTTATGTAATCCTGACTACAATAAAATATGACTATGGAGAACCCTCTCACATTAAACATTCTCTTTATCTAGCTTCAGAGCCCAGAGTCTCTCTTGGCCTCGTGTCTCTCTCCAAGCCATCCAGGCAGCCTCAGCAAAGCTGCATCAGAACTAATGTTGATCAAGGAGGAGCAGACATACCTTATGGGGTTGTCCATCCTGGACACTGTGAGGAAAGCAGCAAGGTTGGCTGTGTAGGAGGAACACACAATGAGGGTGAAGAGCCACCAGCTGCCCATCACAATGCGCATGGCCACAGAGTTCACAGACGACTCACCACCTGCAGAATGCAGAGGGGTTAGCTGTGCCTTCCTCTCACCCTGACCCCCAGCAAGATTCTGCCCTTCTTGGCCAAGGTGAAAGTCTCCTATCACTTGTGCACTGGACATTATATTTTTAAAGGAAATGTTATTAAAACCACCAATACGGGGAAAGGCCAGAGGATGGCAAAAGGCAGAAAAATTAGGACTAGAATCTAGTGATGAAAAATTTGTCATAACATCGAGTCTTCCAGCTGGAAGATTCTATCTCATTGTGGCAAGAACTTCCAGAGCTATAGCTCAATGTAAGATCTTCGGCAATCTCAAATTCACATAGTACACTTAGGAATTCTGTAAATAAAGAATTTTTTCCTACCTGGAGGTCTTCCAGCTTTCTTTTAACTCAGAGAAATGAGATCTCCCATTTCACTTTTATTAATATTCAGCCCTCCCTGGATGGTTTTCCCCTCCAGGATTTTCAGAAAGCATTGCTTGTAAAATTCAGCGAGAAGCTACCTCTCTGTAGCCAATTATTTCTCTCTGGTCCCTTGGGTGGTGGGAGAGGAAAGCTTCTCCCTCCTCCTTAGGTAACCTTGAAAGGATTTTGCCATGATGCACACAGAGTTGAGATCCACATTAAGGACTTTGCAATTTGTTTCTGGTCAAAATCGCACAATCCTGAAACGCATCAAGGACAGAAGTGTCACCAGGCCTCTCAAAGGGAGGAGTCTGTATTTCAAGACTCGCTGGAGTACCACTTACAGATTGCTACACACTATGTTGATGTTTAATCAGAGTTCCCTTTGACAACCTCATGTGCGTAAAAAAGCAACCTAACTTGGGAAGGGAGGAAAATGCCCTGAAATCCAAAGTAAATTTTATCTAAAATGGAGAATCAGGAATGGAAGTTGACTTCTTTGTTACTTTATTTAATTTCTACCTGTTGGTGCTTAGAAAAACCAAATACAGCCTGATATTGGCACTGTCCTGAGATCAAATAAAATTACATTTGAAGTGACTTTCGTGATATGCATCTGGGGAATTTTACTAAAGGATAGGCTTTTTCAGGCCCCCAGGGCTATTTGGACAACAGAAAACTGGGAATGTACCTTGCTGAACAAAGGCTCCATAGACAATCCAGATGGCACTGTGCAGGGTGGCAGAAGCAGAAGGTCGTGGTTGGGCAGCGCTCTGAGCCCGCACAGCCTGTATCCGGTTCAACACGAATATGAGCACACCAACCACAGGGATGGCAGCTGCAATGCAGGCCCACACCGCGAAATCAAAGGGGGCAAAGAGGGAGAAGATGCTGATTTTCTCCTCGGGTTTCTTGATGAGGATCCCGACAGAGTAGTCCATGTAGCGCTTGCTGAAGTCCACAACACTCTCCCTCTCTGGGGTGATGGTGATAGCCGAGATGGCCAAGTCTGCTCTCTGAAAGACAAAGAAGTTTGCAGGAGGTGACCTTTGGGTCATTGCTGATTTCCACCCTAGGTCAAGGTCCACCTTCTGCCATTTCAAAGCTCTACCCAGAGGCAATGGATTTGAGAGTGACCCCTGAGAATTCTGAGAATATGAGAAGAAATCCAGGTTTTCCATTACCTCCTTCACCTCCCAGATGTTCCTCCCTAGGCCTAAGATCTCCTAGGACATCCTTTGGGACAATAAAATTCATTTAAGTATCTTCACTTCCAATGAATTACACTTGCTTGTTTTCTTATCATTCCACCTAGCAAACTTAATCTCCTTTTTGTTTCTACCTGTGTTCCAGTCAAAATTCCATAACACTAATGGACATGTAATTTAAAAGGGCACTTGGCCTTCTTCCCACCAAGGACACCCTTCTTCCTTCAAGCATAGCAAGGGCTCAGATATCTGCCATCTCTTAAGCAAGTTTCTGCAACTTCCAGTATCCCACATACATAGACTGTACTTCTAAAATACTTCAAAAATTAAATGATGGTACAATGATGTGGGAGTGTCATATATCAATCTGTTGATTTCATTGGTTAAGTACTAAAGAAACTGCTTGGCCCTGATAGGTTAAAACATAGGTAGGTGGACTAAACAGAACAGAATGCTGGGAGGAAGAGGAAGTGAGCTCAGAGGCCATGCTCCCCTCTCCCAGGCAGACAGGATGAAGCTCCGACCCAGCATGGACGTAGGCTAGAATCTTCCTGGTAAGCGCACCTTGGGGTGCTACACACATTATTAGAAATGGGCTAGTCTAGGTGCGAGAGTTAGCCAAGAAGAGGCTAGATATAATGGGCCAAGCAGTGTTTAAAAGAATACAATTTGTGTGTAGTTATTTCTGGTGTAAGCAAGCCATGCGGGCGGCCGGGTGCCGGGGACGCAGCCCCGCCGCTCCCTCAACAGTACAAGTATGTTCAATCTCAAAAATGTATGTCTTCATTAATTTTTAAATAGTTTTTACTTATTATTTGTGTGTGTGTGTG
>NC_022013.1:57152890-57166929 GCF_000317375.1 Microtus ochrogaster
AATCGTATTAACGAACTGAAAGAGAGAGCCTCTGAGATGGCTCAGCAGGCACAGGTACCTGCCATCAAACCTGACAACCTGAGTTTGATCCCTAGGACCCATATTTAGAAGAAAATTGACTCCAGCAAGATGTCCTCTGGCCTACTTAAGGACTTGGGTGTATGTTTGAGTGCCTACTACAGATACATAATATGCATATCACACACACACACACACACACACACACACACACACACACACACACAGTATTTTTAAAAAGCAAAGTTCAAAACAGATTTAAGAGCTGAGAAAGAGATTAAGTTGGAGCTGGGGAGGTTAACAGCACAGGATGGATGAAAAACTCGTTTATGAAGCAAGGTCCAGAGGAGGCACACTGGAACTAACTTAAAACACAGGTTCAGAGCTTCCTGTAACTTGAGAGAGATACTCCTCCACTAACAATGGAGGCCCTGTGCTTATAGGGTGTGTTTTATGGAAAGTAGAATTTCATACCTAGAAGTCTTCATTTATTTCTCAAATATAGAAGGATAACTCATATTTTTGAGAAGGAAAAAAGGTTATTAGATTTCTTGAGGAGAAAAAGAAAACCTTTGAAGCATATCTGTGGGATGTAGTCATGGCATCCAACAAAGGAAAATGGGAGACAGTTGAGGATAGAAACCACATATATCCATAAATTAATCTGGATAGACTTACAGATTTCGTGTAGAAACCTGGTTGTACACTTTGAGGATAGATAATAAAATTGATTCAAGTCATGTATATAACAAGAAATCAAGGACACCAAAAACCATATGAAATGAACTATACAAGAGTTTGTGTGGTTGACCACAGGGTACACAAGTTAAGGAAGGCTACAGTGTCGAACACATAAAGAAACATAAAAAAAAATGGATACATCTCAAATATGTTTGCCATATGGAAAGATCCACACACCAGGGACCACATACCATATTCTTTCACATATACACAGTGTCCCCAACTGCAACTCTATTAAGCAGTGGTTCTTAATCTGTGGGTCTCAACCCCTACAAAGGTTACATATCAAACATCCTTCATATCAGATGTTAATGTTATGATTCATAACAGTGGCAAAATTACAAAAGTAACAATGAAAATAACTTTATGGTTGGAGGTCACTACATCATGAGGAACCGTATTACAGGGTCTCAGCATTGGGAAGGTTGGTAACCACTGATCTAGAGGACATAAGAAGACTAAGGGAAGCCGGGCGATGAAGAATAGAACCAAGTAATTATATAAGAGTAACCACAAAGGGACAATGGAAGTGCTCTGAGACTAGAACACAGTGGGACTTGCACAAACTCTGTACAATTGCTAAGTATCATTGAAATGCAGCTCTGAACTGGGTAATTTTTATAGTATCTAAATTCTGCTGCAATAAAGCTCCTTTTATAAGAATAACTAATGGAATGTGGCAAGGTAATAGTCCTAGTATCTCCCCACATAGGCTTTGGAAACAAGATCCTATGTATCAGGAGAAAGCTCCCCCTCCCCAAAAAAAATCGGAAAGACAACAGGTTGTGGTCACTAAGTAGCATAGAGGGTGTCCTACAGGATGCTAATAAGAGACATGGGAATGGTTACACTGAAGGTGACTGGAGGGAGACAAGATGGCATGAGTCCTGGGTAGTCCACAGCAATGTCAGGAATTGTCAAGAGTGGTAGAAGCCATGATAGTAGGGAGAGAGTCACTGTTGTAAATAATTGTCAGTAAATGACTTAGAGGCCACGAAATAACAAGAACAAGAGTAGGAGGTGGTGAATCATTTTCAGGCTAGGAGTTTCAATGAGGATATATTTAGCAGTGGTGTGAGATTCCCTTCTATATGCTGTGAATATTATTGGTTAATGAAGGAACTGCTTTGGGCCTATAGTAGAGCTTTAGGGAAACAGAGCTAGGCAGGGAAACCTAAACGGAATGCTGGAAGAAAGTAGGTGGGGTTGGAGAGAAGCCATGTAGCCATGCCGAAGACAGAACTTTAGCTGGTAAGCCACAGCCACATGGCAATACACAGATTCATAGAAATGTGTTAAATTAATATGTAAGTTAGCCAATAAGAAGCTAGAGCTAATGGATTAAGCCATGATTCAATTAATATAGTTTCTGTGTGTGTTTCAGGGCTAAGTGGCTAGGAACCAACAAGTAGCCCTCTTCTTACCAACTAACTGGTGCTCCAATGTGTGCTAGCTAAATTTATGTAAAACCTGAGAAAGCTTGAAAAGGAATTCTAGACACAAAAGAACCATTTAGTACAGTTTCTTGGTAGCCACAAATTGTTTTTCTAGATGGGCTTGCTACAAGCAAGGCTCCTGGAGGCACAGTGAAAACTGTATGTGGCAGCTTCTTGGTTCACAAGCATAAGCGGCTCTGGCTCTTTTTGGAGGTTCAGCTATCAAGCATTTAAATGGAGTTTGTGGATAGTGTACTGCAAGTTACTTGGTGGCAGCATGGGCCAACTGGTTATCAGAGTTTAGGCGGAGAGGATGGCTCCCACCCAGCAGACTCAGGCACTAAAGGACGTCCACCATGTTGGACTCTGCAGAGCAAGCAGGAAGTATTATATATACCCTAGTAATGGCGCAACTTAGGTTTTTAAGAAATACTTAGCATTTTAAGAAGCGCTCCTGGACAGTAAATTACAGATACATAATAGGACAGATTCAGACATAAAGGACCTCTAAAGGAGTCACAGTGTTGAATAAATATACGTAGGCTTGGGAGAGAGAAGAAATAGAGAGTCATAAAAGAAAGTAAATAGTTTATAAAAAAAAAAACAAAGTCTTTAAAAAGGCAGAGTACAAACAGTCATAGATTAGAAGGAGTAAAGAAAAATAAGCCATGTGAAAGTGGAAAATTCACAGAGAGTCTGGATTATGAATATTGTTGTATTTTCTTTGAATTTTTTAACCATAAATAAGCTAAGTACAGAGAGGCATTTCATTGTATGGGCTGCTAAGCTAAACCAGCATGTTTATTATTAAGGTATCTTGACTTCAGAATTTGGGTCTAAGGATATGTTGCTTTGGAAAAGAGGTTCTTCTTTTGTTTTCACAGAAGATGAGAACCTATAGATTAATTCCAGACTAATGTGGTATGATGGACTGAGACCCCCTGACAGGTTGCTGTGAACACCCCCCAAAATACTTTGCCCAATAAAAAGCTGGAAGCAGTTTGGAGAGAACTATGCCCATATTCCTGAATAATGTTTACAATTTTTTTTTACATTTAAAGGGGGATATGCTATAAAGATTTGCATTGGCATGGATCTTGGTTTATTACTACAAATTTAAGGTCAATTTTGTTATACTGTGAATATATATTTCTGCTTTTGATTAAGTTATTGTGTTTGTACAGCTCATTTAAAAATGTAATGTATAATTAAGAAATATAGGTTAATAGAGAGTCATCTATAATAGTCATGCTTGTAGTCATGTTAGATTTTTTAAATATATAGAGATATATTTCAGTTATATAGGTATTCTTCAAATCTTTCAGACACCTTCAGAATATGGCATTTAAAATGTTTAAATTATTTATTTATTTTTTTTGGTTTTTCGAGACAGGGTTTCTCTGTGGCTTTGGAGCCTGTCCTGGAACTAGCTCTGTAGACCAGGCTGGTCTCGAACTCACAGAGATCCGCCTGCCTCTGCCTCCCGAGTGCTGGGATTAAAGGTGTGCGCCACCATCGCCCGGCTAAAATGTTTAAATTATTGACTTAAGACTTTTCATGACAATGAGACACATCTGCTCCTGGCAGCACCAATTACTTCAAGAGGAAGATGGACACTGAAGAGGCTCCTTACGCAATCTGTAAGCCATTTGGTCAAGAAACTGCTCTTGCCTGGACTGCTTTTTGAACTGGACATGCAAGACCCACAGAGAACTGAACTTTCCTAAAGAAGGTGAGACATCCTTTGGGGCTCCTGATTCATAAAATAGTTTGCCAGACATTCTTCAGCACACAGAAGAAAGTGACTGAAAACTACCAATATAGGCAAAACTATCTTTAAAATTTCTTGCTTCATGGAATAGTCTGCTGGATACTATGGGCCTGTAGGCTAAAGATGTATGCCCCAATGGTACAGAAGAACTTTGGGTGACTGTTCAGGCAACGAGAAGTCTCTGTTGATTCTAGAGTTTTGGAAGTTACTTACAATGAACTTATTGTTTACTTAGGTAATATTATATCCTTCTGGAGTCTTTGATGGAGTTGAAGAATAGATAAATAGTTTTCCTTAGATATGATAAAAGATAAATTAGATATAAATATTTTAACTGTAATTCCTGCTTGATACCTGTCTTGTTATATGTAATTTTAGTATGTTAAAGTTAAAACAGAAAAGGGGAGGTGATGTGGGATTCCCCTCTGTATGCTGTGAATATCATTGGTTAATAAAGAAACTGCTCTGGGCCTATAGTAGAGCTATAGGAAACAGAGCTAGGTGGGTAAAACAAAACTGAATGCTGGGAGAAAGGAGGTAGAGTCAGAGAGAAGCCATCTGCTGGAGACAGATGCCAGAACTTTAGCCATGTAGTGATATACAGATTAATAGAAATGGGTTAAATTAATATGGAAGAGTTAGCCAATAGAACTAAGGGCCAAGCAATGATTTAATTAATATAGTTTCTGTGTGATTATTTCAGGCTAAGCAGCCAGGAACAAACTAGTGGCCTCCATTCTACACTGCAGATAGGAGGAAAGGTCACAATGTGAAATGTAAGATATGTGGGGATGCCACACCTTCAACACACAACAAAGCAAACATGTGAACAGGTCTACTCACACTCACACACATTTGCACAGGTGTACACTACACTTGTAGTTTGTAAGACATGAAAGAACAAGCACTCGGCAGAACTCAATGGCTGGGGGATGGGGGGGATGAGTTTCCCATTTCAGTCCAAGAATGGAAGAGGTTTATTAGAAGGTGAATTACAGAGAAGGTTTATTACAGGGGGCAGGTTGGACAGGAATGAGTAATGTACAGGAAGGGGAAAGTCAGGGCTGACGGGGTATGAGAAAATAAAAGATCAGAAATAGGTACAGCATGGAAGACAGAGGGGAAACGGGCACCTTGGCATAGCCCTAAGGGGTCAAATTTAGATATCACTTAGAAAGGTATTAAAATTCCCCTCTTTGTGGCCTTGATCCTGGAACTTACCTTGCTAATGAGCTCCCCGATCATCCCGTTCCAGGAGGTGTTATGAAGCTGGTGACCATACCTGCCATCAGGGGCCTGGTATATTTCATACTTGAATCCCAAAGCCTTAGCCAATGCATCCAGCACATCTATGGAGAACCCTTTGTAACGTTTGGGCTGTCCAAGGATGTTCTCAGCCACCATCACAAAAGGCTCTTCCTATAGAAAATAGAATGAATATTCTTTAAACCAACAACAGTTTAATTGATATATATTTCCAGGATATTGGTACAGAGACAATCTGGTGAATTGCAACATCAGAATGTTAGTATTAGGGCTGGGGGCATAGCTCAGTGCTAAAGCAAATATTCTTTTTCTATTCTTTTCTTTAAGTTTACATTCCAAACACAGTTTTTCTTCTCACCCTCCCTCACCTCCTCCCAAGCTCACCCCCATCCACTCCTCCCAATGGGTAAAGGGATCCCATGGAGAAAGTCTGGCTTATTAAGTTGGAGAAGGGCCAAGCCCCTCCCCACTGTGTTAAGGTTGAACATGGCATTCCACTATAGGGAATGGTCTCCAACAAGCTAGCTCATGCAACAGGGATAGATCCTAGTCCTACTGCCAGGGGCCCCTCAGATTTAGCATATATAATGCCCTAGGTTCCATCCCCAATGTGGATAATAATGATAGTAACAGCAGCAACAGTAGTGTAATGTTCGTATTTACCCAATTTCTACCCAGAGACTGAACTCCCCTGCCCTTTTCTAAGAGCGCTTTATGGACAGTCAAGGAACAGTGCACAGGAGCAGTACTCCAGCCGGCAGGTCAGCATGGGGCAGTGAGGATTTAATTGTCCTGTGTATTTCTTCCTAGCCTCTATTCTAACCCTCAGACCCCACAATAAAATGGTGTCTTTTCTTTCCTTCTTCTATAGAATTCATACGGACATAGGACTCTGTCCTTAGGGTATGCCATCTATGGTTGCCACAGAAGAATCATGACAGTTTTCATGTAGAATAATACATGGACATAAAACTGTGTGATATTAGACAGTGAGAAAACAGCATTTCATCTATCGAGCTGCACTAGAAATAAGTGCCCATTAACAGGACAATGCTATACCGTAACTCAAAGGATGAAGAAGGGTCAAACCCCAAGATCATGAATCCACAACCATGCTGAGTTCATACCTACAGACTATCTATGCCCTGGGAGGTAGACGACCATCTAGAAACATCTACCCCATATCATATCTTCTTGTGTGAAATTGAATATGAAGGGGCTGAGGGCAAAGTGTCCCTTGGTAATGCTAATGGAGTTCCTTTAGTTAAAAAGAAATAGGGTTTAAGGCTCATTTATTGTATACACATAAGGAATGCAGAAAGATTACAGGCAAATGCTTTTGAGTTTTCTGGGAGGAAATGACGGAATTGAGCCGTGTCTGGGATATCCCCAAATGGGAACATTTTAAGTTCTTCCAAAGGGAAAAATAAATTTTAAAATATATTAACCTAAGCCTCACAATTATAACAGTCTAAGGTTCTAGGAAAACAATGTAGAAAAATATAACTAATTAACATTTTTTTCACTGCACACTTATTATCACATTTATCCTCAGCAGTGTTGGCCAGCAGGAGGAGGACCTCCCATAGGCATCTTTCTGGGAAACCTGCTATCGACATTGTAGGAGCCCAGCAGCATGAGTGGTCCTCCCTCTATATGCTGGAGATCTCTCCTAGAAGTCCCAGAAGTCCCAGGAGAGACTCTTCCATCTCACTCTCCCTTAGGTGGGCCCACATGATAATTTCTATGACAGGACTCCTGAAACCTCAACATCCCCTCCCCAACCCTGCATTAACCAGAGAGGAGCCTCTGAGTCAGAGACCTGGAAAATGAAGTTCCCAGGACATCCCCATGATCCTACCAAGACAGTCACCACTTTGAGAGTCAGTCCTTGGAGGCGACTGCCCATGGGCCTTTCCTGCAGACTGCCATTCAAGCCCTTCTCCGAGTCCCAGGTCGCCAGCTGTGGATAAAACAGGGAAGAGTAAGGGGTGGAAGAGTCTCATATACACGTTAGGGGCTCCTACTAAACTGGAATCTTGAATGAGACAAGCAGACAGCAACAGCCTGGGCCTCTTAGAGACCCAGAGGCATCTCAAAACCATTAAAAGGACAGAGAGTCATCAAGCAGAAAGTTTCACTTCCTCCATCGATGTCACCGGAGGCCCAGAGTTCCAAAAATCCCCCAAACAAAGACAATTAGTAGGATTTTGCCTCTGGAATAAATGTTTATGCCTAATTTTATTTTGTCCTCTATGGATGTGATGTCACTATGTGTCCCACTATGTCTTTAACTTTCCCTTTGATGGTCCGACAATCAGTTGAATTGAGGTAGAATAATAATGCAATTAACAAAGACACAAATACATGGCTTCTCTAACATTCTGTGGCCATGATGCCAAGGAAGGGCTAAGTTCTCTCTGCCTGTTTTTGCTGTAGTACAAGCTCTATAATTTTCTATGATATATAGATAGAAGCTGGTAGCCAAGTATATGTGCTTGGTATCTGCCGGTATCTTTATGAGGCTTTAGGCTGTATCCAGTACTTTGTTGCATCTTTGATGTTTCCTAAGGAAATGGAGAGGACTCTGGTTTGAAACAGTAGAGAAAAAGAATTCAAGAGTCACTTTTTCTTCCTGCATGGATACAAGGTCTCAACAACAATGACTAAATCCTCTTGACGCCAATGAACAACAGAGACAAACAGGCACTTGAGCCAACTAAATCAGAACCTTGAGGTCCGGTCATGGGGAATATTAATGCACCCTGAGGCATAGCTTATCTGTGTCTCATTGGGCTCTTTCATGGGGACATTTGAACATGCTAAAACCTTGCTCCATCTATGGAGATCCTGATTTAATTGGCTGGTGGTGGACAAGATACGGATATGTTTGTTCTGATGTTTCTAACATTCAGCAAGGATTGAAAGCCACTACTATAAATTAAACTGGTAGTTCTCGAACTACAGATATGTGCAAGTCTTTTCTATATACTTTATGGTGAGAGTCTAGATGCCTAACAAGCTTCAAGGTGCTGCTGCTGGTGCTGGTCCTTCATTGACCTCAATTTATATAGCAAGGGGTTAATGAATCAAAGCACAAGATATCTGTTTAACTCCAGATGCATTCCTCTAGATATGTGCCACCGGGGCCCTAACGGAACTATCAAAGTTGCACTTAAGATATGTCTACTCCCCCAGCATTCTCTGGAGTTCTAACAATTGACCATAAGAAGCAACACTTATAGAAGTTGAGAGAGCATTCTAGCTGAGAGATACTACATTTCCGAGATTAAAACAAAACCATCAGAATGACATATAGAATCCCATATTCAGCCTAAAAGAAGTCTGGTGTTTCTTATTGTCACTTCGGACCCAACATCAACTAATATCAACTCTATCTTAAATAATAGGATGTACGCCAGCAGAGAATAAACAATTTGAATTAGAGCATAGGCTCTACAGAGCCCCATATCACTGCTAATTAACTTATAGCACGCTCAAGTGAAGAGCAAATTGAGATGACCAGAATTCTAATCGGACATCAAGGATGTTTAATGGTACCATTCTCTGAGACCAGAAACAAAGAGAAGGAAATAACATGGTTATTTCCCACCATAGTTCCAAAAAATAGTACTCAGACACAGATTCGTGAAGCTGATTAAAAATTAAGACCAGGACTAAAGGGATGGCTCAGCAATTAAGAACACTTGCTGTCCTTGCAGAGGACCCAGGTTCTTTTCTCAGAACTTATATGACTGCTCACAACTGCCTTTATCTCCAATCCTAGGAGATCCAATGTCCTCATCAGCCTCACAAGTATTGAACAAGTGGTGAACTTACACACATGAGACAAAACACTCATACACATCGAATAAAAATAAGCAAATCTTTAACAAACAAAATTAAATGCTTGTCAAAGACAAAAGTAATAACTCAGTCAAGGGTGTGGTTTCCTGTTTTCTTTGTGTGCTACACAATGAGCCTAAGGGCCAGGGATAGCTGTGCATTTTGGCTCTCTGCACCTGCATCCCATGATTGTTTAGCTGGCACTGCAGCTGCCTAATCCCTGATGTGTGGCACATGCTTCTGGGTGTGGGTGGTGTCTGGAGGTGTCTTTTACCATCATAATGACTCAGTGTGATGATGAAGGCAATCTGGACATAGAATGCATCAACTGGATATTCTAGCCTATGCTACCATTAGATTTCTATAGCTGCTGCCAAGCATCCTTGGCACAGGGAGGAGGCATCTTAGCACTTTTATGCCCTGGCTTGATTGAGCACCTGGTCCAGCACTTTGCCTAGCCTTCATCAGCCAGGCTTTATTTGTACTGAGATTATACATGGGTGTGAGAATTCAGAATAAAAGCAAAAAGGAGCACAGAATAAATCCCTTGCCTACTTAGGTTTTAGTTCATTTGAACAAGAGCTCTATCTTTCAATGCTTCTCCATCCATGCTTTGTTTCTCCCCACAACAAGACTTTAGGCAGCACAACTCTGTCCAGACCATTGTAACAGTTTCCTTATGAGTCTCATTACCACCAACTCTCCTATGGTCCATCTTTTGTGTGTTAGAACATATCTTTCAAACCAATTAACCAGGCCGAGAGAGACGGTTCAGTGGTTAAGAACATGTATTCCTTTTGTAAGTGAGCAGGGTTCAGTTTCCTGCACCCACATGTGACAAGGATAGTCACAACCATCCTTAAACCAAGTTCCAGGGGATCCAATGCCTTCTTCCAGCTTCCATGGGTACCAGGGATACATATGGTACACAAAAATATATGCAAGCAAAAATACCATACAAATTAATACATCTTTAAAATATTTCAAAACAATCTGAGCGATGGTGGCACATGCTTTAATCCCAGCACTCAGGAGGCAGAGGCAGGCAGTACTCTATGAGTTCAAGGCCAGCCTGGTCTACAAGAGCTAGTTCCAGGACAGGCTCCAAAGCTACAGAGAAAGCCTGTCTCGAAAAAAAAAATCAAAACAAAAAGATTCAAAACACAAAGTATGTAAATTATAATTTTCTAATAAATTCTCATTTCCTACAGAATAACTTCAAATATTCATAAGTCTGACCCAAAAGAACAACTTTCCCAACCCCCAACTCCACTATGACCTTTAGCCCACTCAGTTTAGATAGCCATGTATACTCTAACCCCAGGAATTCTGTTCTTTCCCATGCTCACGTGCCCTCCTGGGCCTTATGTTCAATTCTTTCTCCCCAGGATGCTATATCTCTCCTTCTGGATCTGATAAATTACGATTCATTTTTAAAAACCACTTTCACTTTGGAATAGTTTTTAGAATAACAGAAAAGCTGTGGAGGTTTCACTAATCATCCCTAACACCCATCTCCCCTGATGCTAAGGTGCAAACATAGCACACATTATTATCATACATTAGCATGTTGCATTCATCACAGCTAATTAATGTTTCTCATAGTCTCCAGGATTTATGCAAAGCTGCACTAGATCTGGTCTCCAGAGTCACAGACTCAGGCTAAGTCTCTGGGGCAGTTGTGGGATCTGATTTCCTGCTCTACTCTCTGGACCATAGCTGCAGCTGGACTTGCTCCTTCCCACCACTTGGTTCCAGCATTGCCTCAGACACCACTGTGGCCTCTTCTCCATAAACAACGATTATAGCTGGTGTGGATTTGGAGAATATGGGAGCTTGAAGGTATGAGATTAGCAGGTTTTATGAATGAGCCATGTATTGTAGCTGTTTTCATCATTTATGTGAATGACCTCAGAGCACCTGAGACACAGAAGGTCATCAATGAGAATTTGCTCAATATATTTACTCTGATTCCATTTTCTTAGTTATAAAATAGAATACATTTGTGCTTCCTGCCTACCAAGTTGAGAGTTTGTTAAAGGAATAAAATAATCTTGAAATAACCTATCATATAATAGCTTAATTAAGAATCACCAATGGGTTGTAAATGTGTTTCATAGAACCCAAATTATAAGTACAGAAAAAAGTATTTATAAAGACACAACAAAGTATGTTAAGGTGTGCCGCATGTCGGCAGAGTTGTAGCAAACAGCCATTATTACCTGTGTTATGCTCATCTTTTAATCAGAATTTCACTACATAAGCAGGAAGGGAAAAGGAGCTTTAGATAGTAAGTAGCACAATGAGTGCATAAAATTCTATCACTTGCTTTTCTGGGGACTGAAAGTCAAAGATACATCTAGACTCTTACTTGCGATTAAGGTAAGGTCCTTCTAAAACAAATAAGCAAATAAATCCATGTTCTGGCTGCAAGGAATCGTGGGGAAGGAACCCCATCTCTTAGAGAAGGCATATTGGTAATTTACCATTATCTCATATCCTAAAGGTGCCATGCTAGAGAAGGGCCCCTGAAACTCAGTGGGTCTGGAAACAGAGAAGTAACCACAGGTACCCAGACCATGAAGATAGGAAATCCTTCTCTGTTAAGAAAGTGGGATGACATTGAACATTTTTGTTAGTCTTCAGTCAAAGCTGATGGAAGAACATTTAAATCAAAGTGGACATCATAAGAAAGGGAAAAGAGAAAAACTTTCTAAGCCTGTTGTCATCCTTATCCTTGGTTCTGAAAGTGCCTGGGACTTAAAGGGTTTTTTGTTTTGTTTTCTTTTCTTAATATCAACTTTCTCTCTTTGGCCTTTAGGCATCCTGTAGCCTGCTAAGGAAGAAGAGCTACTTCAAAGCGAAACACAAATTCTGTCTTTCAAACACATCAAAGTGTAGCCATGTTCCAGGCTTCAGGATCCTTCGTGTTGGGCAAGAAAGCTTATTATTCTCTCAGATGAGACTAGAAGCCCAGTGCCCAAGGCTAAGACTATTTCAACAAAACTATATGCTCTTGCCCAAATCTTAGGACCAGAGTTGGAGTTTGCACAATTTCTGAGAGAGGCAATGTCTCAGAACACCCTATCTACAAGACCAGGACAGATCAAGATAGTTCCAATGAGAGAACCTAATGGAATTTAAAAATAATTCCCAAGCTCACAGTCAGTCAACTTAGGAGGGAGCTGCCCCCACCTCCACCCTGAGGGTATCTGATGTTTCCTGACCAGAATGCAAGGAGAATGTCTCAGCCAGTAAGAGTCAAATGAAGCTGACCGAGCTGATAAATGGGGAGCAGGAAAAACCTTTCACTCAAGAAACCCTGACATTCAGTCGCATACCTCCAGACCATTTCATCTGTACCTAAGTCCATTGCCTGCATTTTGTAGACAGGGTTTTGTGTATGGGATAGATGAATTGACGGTCATAGACACCCATTTCTGACAGCTGAGCTGTCACGACCAGTGTCTGAAAAACTAATTTCCAGCACTGCTAAACAAGATGAGTACTGCTGCTAGGTGATAAGGGGTGCGTTTTCATTCACTGCGGAGATCTGCTCTACCCAGGCCAGAAATGTGGATGGAGCCAGGGGTTATGGAACAGTTGTTGCTTGGGAGGAGATGTATGGGCTCAAAATCTGATTATGACAAACAACTGTTCCAGAGATCCGTCAGATGGAGACTAAATTTCATAAGTCACTGGTGTCGGAAAAATGTATTTCCTGAGTCAATTGGGGTGCTCATCATGCTGGAAGTTGTAAGTTGTGAGATGTGAGGATTTGGGACTTTGTGGCCCCATTCTTTGTAAATCCCGGGCTATTAACCCTAAACTGAACAAGCTTCTTTTGGAAGATTGGACCTCATGATCTACAGCTTTTTTGCAGAGGTATCTTAAAGTGTCCTCTATTCATGGGAAGGTGGAATGAAAATGGAGACAATAGGACTACTTTATAGCCTAGAGATCAGTTTCAGAGCCTGGCTCATTCCAGGAACTGAGCAAGAAAGTAGGAAGGGAGGGAGAGAGGGATGGGGGGGTTCCAGGGAAAAAAACGGGAAAAGGGAGTGAAGGCAGAAAGTTCATTCACTTAACCCCAAACCCCATGGTTCATAATATCCAACACTATAATAGATAGTAGACTTGTACTGTCAACTGCTACCACCAAATCTTGTAGGAAAGTCTCAAGAGAAGACCAGAAGATCTCATTTTATAGCCACATCATACAAATGGCACCACCAGAACTAATGTCCTACGTCAACTCTATTCTTACAAACCTATAACTGCCACCAGCACAGTGAAGATGTCACCAGGTAGGACAGAGGATTCAGTGATGCTGGTGACAGTATGTTTATCGCGTCTCTGAAGAAGCTTTCCTAAAGTAACATGCCCTCTGTCATTTTTCATTCCTTTGCCTGCTTGTATTGGAAAGCAAATGGGATTGGTGTATCTTTCAAAGGATCATAGCCTTGAATGGGGAACAAGGTAAAGAAGAATCCATTATCTTGAGCGAGCTTGAACTGGACATTTAGCCAGCAATGGTTTTAGAAAATTGATTACGAGTCATTTATTTTGAGGAAAGGGGTTCAGAAGATTGAATCAAACGCTTCATACATGATAAGAAACCACTCTACCAGTGAGCTACATTCTCAGCCAATTGCCAATTACAAGTCATAAACAAAGCCAAATGCAGGGAAGACGTGCTTAGAAACAAGACAGAAACTGAGAAGCAGTATGTTAGCATCTGAGAACAGAATGCTAATATGGGTGACCAAGATTCCCAAAGTATTATCTAACGGGAGGATTCACATGGGGAATTCTGGCACATGAGGGTCACTAAGACTAGGTGTGGAGGAACTGCAGAAGTTGCCAGTCATTGAGAAAGGGGCAGGCAAACACCTCCTAAAGGCCTAGACATGCTATAGGACAGGGACTCACTCCTCCTACAGCCCCCAGACATGCTATAG